>NC_081353.1:51048574-51156237 GCF_029784015.1 Lycium ferocissimum | reverse complement strand
GTTTTCATTGGGTTAAGGTTTTTGATAAGTATCTTATTAAGTTGTTAAAAGTATCTTGGTTTAAAATTTGGGAAATTGTCAATATGGTTGCGATATTATGATTGATAGTTCGGCCGGGTCAATTCCGGATTGTTGATGAGAATTGGCTAAGATGATTTTGGGGAATGATGTATTTACAGAGGAAGTCTTCTTGCCGGAATTCCGGTAGACAAGTGTCACTTTGAACTTCTACTTCTAGACACTTGAACTAACATTTGGTAAACATGACCAATTTGTAGATTTCGGCGAAGTTGGAGCTTGAATTTGGAGTGCCATAAGGAGCGAAACGAGGTATGTAAGGCTTCGCTCTTCTTTCTGCGGCATGTCTTAGACGTACTAAGTCGACTACGTGTCCCGAGGACCATTCTTTTTCTCGGAATCTAAGATTGAAAATAGTTACTATTCGCTCGGTAGAATTGAATTAGAACTTGCATAAAAATGTTGGAAAACCTCTTACGGACATCCGAACCTACCACAAATAGGACTCGATCACCACTAAGACCCTCCCAAGTGACGCCATGAGCTGTAGTATACGTAAAATTGATATGCCGCCTCATTTGACTCGAGGTGGGCCCACTATTCCCGAATTCTTTCCTATTGTCCCCCGTTGACTTATTTTCATTCTATAGTTAAGAAAAGTTTTTGGGTTATTATTTTAACTACTAAATCATGGTTGTTTTAACTAATCCCTCGATTTCAAAACATGATTTTCCTTCTTAAAAAGTTTACAAATGTTTTCCAAAATATTCGTTTTTCTCCAAAAACTAAGTTCTACAATATTGCAAGCCTTAATGACTAAGACGACGACTATGACTCTATGATGAAAAAAAAATGATGATTCTATGATCAAAGGTTCCAGTCTATGATTCCGATTCGAGACGAACGTTGAACTATTTCTTGAATCCTCGGCTCTACTCATGAATAGTGTTTTCCTTCAAGGATTCTAAGTACACGAACGACGCCCTATGATCCTATGTTATACTTTCCCATGATGTTGCTCTCCGCTAATAGTCTCGCCTTATATTAATCATCCCTTCAAGGTGAGATAAGCGCCCTTAATTACTTTATAATATAGTCGGAGGTTCCCGACCTTACGTCACTCCGATGGATACACGATTTTCTTGGGCTCCCCTGCATGCTATGATGTATATATATATATCTATGTATAAAAATGTATTTGGGGAAACTGGGAAAAAGCAGCGCAAGGATAATGTTGGGTTACTCACGGTGCGTATCCGTACTTGACTTGATATCATCCCGACGACGGGATGCCGGGATGCGGAATTATACTATGTGGGCAGGCTGATATATTCGGTACTATGATATACTATGCTATGCTATGATACTATGATATACTATGCTATGCTATGATACTATGATATACTATGCTATGCTATGATACTATGATATACTATGCTATGCTATGATACATTATGATATGATATAAATTTATTTTCTATGCCTATGAAAAGAAATGTTTTGTTTTCAAAGAAAAACAAGCATGCATGATATAGACCAGAAAGGCGTTCTATGCACAAGTTACATTCTTACCTCGGCATATATCCATGACCCCTCGATATTGTTACTTATAATCTATGCTCTTGTTTATGTTATTTCCTATGTCTTACATACTCGGTACACTATTTGTGCGACGCCCCTTCATGTGGGCGGCGCGTTTCATGCCGCGCGTGTCGGCCGGACAACGTAGTTGATCCCTAGGAGTTCTCTCGGAAGATTTTTGCGGCGCTCAGGCTTGTTTGGAGGGGCCCTTGGTACTACTTTTGTGTACACATTCGGGCCCGGCAGTACTCGGCCCTTCCTATGTATATGTATACTATGTTTAGAGGCTCGTAGACAGATATGTACAGTAGCTATTTGTATTCCTGATTGTCCCAGTCGCTGTATAGTATGATAGTAAAGCTTATTAGCCTATGTCCATGATTGTACTATTTATGTTATTGCTAGTTGAAAAGGAAAAAAAAAATGCGTAAGTTCATATGTGCAATAAGAGTCAGCGGGTTCGCTCGGCTCCGATTATGGGGTCGGGTGCCCATCACACCCTAGTAGGATCGGGGTGTGACAAATAGGACCCATGATGCCCTCTGATTTGTAAAATTGACATTGTCTTTTTTGAGGGATGACCATCGAACATAGGCGCGAATGATTAAATAGCTTTTCCCAATGATGGACGGGGTGACAGCCCTCTTAAGGGAAATAGTTACATGAGTATGTTCTTGTGTGTGTGCATATGTGTTGTGTATTTATATCCATAAAACAAAAAACAAAAAACAAAAAAAAAAATTCCTTCAGTGCTTCACCTGCGAGCAGCATCTGCGAGTGGCATGTTTAACATGCGACCGCACTGGGCGCAGCAGGTGTTGATGCGATGAAGAACAAAAATCGGTCCTCAATGAGCACCCGCGACACTACCCGCGAGTCGCATGTCACACATACGACCCCCGCGTGGTGTGGGCCCCGGCAGTGATGCCACCCTGCAATGCTATTTTTTTTTTCTCTGTCTCTTTCTTGCTACTTAAAGAGCACCATAAATAGTGGGTATATTTTTGTGTGATGTGCAGGATGGCTCAAACAAATAAAGCACAAGGTGGAGGAAAAAGAGCAACACGACAAGCCTTCACCTCTAGAAGAAGAGAAAAGGCACCTGCGGATCCGGTCCCCCAGTCTGAAGAGGGGAGACATGAGGCTTCCCTCTCTCGAGCTCCGAGGATGCCATCACAAGAGGTGAAAGAAGGAGCAATGGAGCACCAGTTGCCACCGGTCCGGATCAGGGACCTATATAAGGCTTGGAGCGTCATTAAGCCCGATAGGAATCGATCGGGCTTCATTGTAGAAAAGAGGGTCACTTTGAATGGTCTACAAGACTAATGCCCGGGCATCATTCGTAAGCTCGAGGCCTTGAGATAGACCTATTTCATGCATCCGGCTGAATACTGCCTAGCCCTTGTGATAGAATTCTATGCGGCTTATGCGGCTAAGTTGAATGCAAAGATCTCGCGCTGCCAACCAAAGAAAAATGTGGAACACTTCTGTTGGGTTCCGGTTCGGGGGAAGGATGCTGATTGTGCTACCAATACCATAACTTCTATCTTATATGAGCAGCGAAGAGAAACAGACCCTATTGAAGGTTGGCCTCCTAAAGGTGAGTTACGAATATGATTTAAGGATGGAGAACCGGAGGAGAAACGAGAGTGGGTTGCTTCGGTGATTGCCTCGGGGACTCCATGGCCGGATCTATCCGTGTCTATTAGGAAGAACACTTTCAACGCATGAAGCTAAGTTTTGGCTATCACTAGAATCATCGCGGGTGATTCCTCTCAAGAACAACACCGACATACCCGATTGCAAAGTGTATTCTCATTACCTCGCTCGTGTCCGGTACCTCGTCAATGTAGGGGTAATTATCCGAGATGCGATCAAGAATAAGTCCACTTAAAAGGGCACATCATTCCCTTTTCCTTGCTTGATCACTGAATTATGCCGAAGAAAGAAGGTTCGTGATATTCCTCGGGTAGACAGGGTGTTAAAGGCTGACCAAACAATAGATTACACCAAATTGGAATCGGGGACTAGAAAGAGAAAGCTGATGAGCCCAGAGTCGAGAGCCTCGGCGACAGTACTAGAAGCTCACATTCTTGAGCCCGAGGACTTGGCCACAGACGTGATGCGACAACTCCCAGTTCTGTGCCTCGAGCTCCGGGGCCTGACCCTCCGAGTGCTCCATCTTCCACTACAGTTCCCTCTGCCCCCATTCCACCATCTATCACAGCAACTCGTGGAGTGTCTAGCGAGGGTATGCGAGTGCTTCGGGCAGCGGATGCTAAGGTCAATTGGCTGGTTGAGAAGCTTCCTAATTTTGTGAAAGAGGCTATTGAGGCAGCAATGGCACCATATACTCAGGCTGTCACAGATATTAGGAAAGAGCAGGACAAAATTAAGGAGCATGTACGCCAGATCGATCGTCGGTTGGAGCGTATTGAGGGGGGTGGTGAAGGAGGACTTCCAGCTATTCGGGCAGACCTGGCAAAGGTCGAGGAGGATATTCGGGTATTGAAAGTCCTAGACATTGAGCTCAGTGCACCCATTCTACCATCCGATGCCTCCTTATTCTCCACTAGGCCCACAACACCTGCCATGCCTTCGGGGAAAGGGGTTGAACAACTAGCTGGGGAGGAAGAAGAAAATGAGAAAGAAGAGGAAGAAGAGGAGGAAGAAAGTGAGGAAGAGTTCGACGAGGAGCTTGAGGGTGACCCAGCTGTTGAGAGGGTACAGCCGTCTCGAGTTGTTGAGACAGAGCAGGAGGTCCGAGAGAGAGAGCATCTTGAGGAGGCACGTACTTCTACCCGAGCTACTGGTATTCTCGAGGATGAGATTGATACATATGTGGCCATGCAGTAGTCCTATGAGACGAGCAGGAAGTCAAGGGGGGCCTCCCAACCCCCGAGGGCGGGTGAGGCCAGTTCATCCGCCGCCCCTCCAGCTGACACACCATTGCCCCCGTCTGTGGGTCCTGAGATAGTGCCACCTGGGCCAGAGGCAACAATCGAGGGTAATACTGAGCCGACTCCATTGATAGTGCCTCCGTTGGAGGTCCTTCCTGCTGATCAGACACCATCGGACGCCTGACGCGCCCATCGTGAGCTACTCATCTCTTGTACTACATTTGATGCATTGGGGACACTGCATATTCCTTTTGTTGGGGGTGGGACAACTCATGTTTCATATGTTTGTTTTTGTTGTTGTAGGATAGCTCATGTTTAAGTTTTGTGTATTTGTAGTTTCTCATTGCCAAGTATAATAGTGATGGTTGATCAGTTTATAGCATAAATGTTTTTGGTCTTGTTTCATTTTCCATCGTGTTTTAATAACACTCCTCCCAAAATTTTTGTATATGTACTTAGAGGGAAGGAGCAACACTAACATGACTCGTTTGGTGACACACAGATGTTTTGCAAAGCCTAGAATAATGGGTTGAGAAGTAATTAAAAAATAGCAAAGTAATCTATGTGCCATGTGTGTGAGATGTTATTGTTCTAGTCTTGTGCATAATTGTGATCTAGAACTTGCCCGGAAAGTGTCTCAAGGCGAAATCCTAAACTACACTTGTTTGAAAGAGGATATTAGGCTCTCTTTGGACAGCCACTAAACCTCAAAATTCCGACCCATTGCATTTATATCCTAGTTAACCCATTTTTGATCCTTGACTTTGTTTTTCTTTTCTTTTATTACAACCGTGTGACAAACCCTGTCCCTTTTGCCCTTGTTTACCTACCTTTTGGCACCCTATCTCCCTAAGCGAGTCAAATACGCTAAAATAGGCTAAAACGCCTAAGTTTGGGGGTGATAGCTAGCAAGAAAAGGTACGGTATGTGATGGAGAGTTAAAGGACACAAAAAAAAGTGTATATGTAGACATAGAAAGGTGTGAATCTGTACATATAAGTTGTATGTTTAGTTGTGAACACGAGTGTGTGAATAATGGTTGTGACGTAAGAAATAAATGGGGAAACTAGGGAGGCAATAACGATATTGGCTAAAGGAGGCACGAATGGGCAGTAAATGCTTAAATGTTGAAGAAAGGACGGATTAGGTGAAGGAAGCGTGTTCGAAAATGCTTAGGGAGAAGTCAAGTCACTCTTACCCAAATTACACCCCACCTTAACCCCGAACCTTAGCTATGATCCGCAAGTCCTAATTGATTTTGGACAAAGTGTGTTTATATTAGTGGAGAAATACTTAAAGGGCAAGCTTATGGCACCGCATTTGTGTACTTGTACATTATCTTTTCTGAGTGTGAGTTGTTCTCTCCTTATTCGTCTTTTGTCCTAGTTGCTATTTGTGAATATGTGTGTGTGGGACTTTTTTTGGTCTTTTGTGAGGGCATGTGGATTACTAAGCTCAACGAAAGAATTACTTCTTGACGCTTTATTTGAAGCCATGTCCTTAAAAGCTAGAGTAACATTGTGTCACCAAGTGCAGCGGTTGGTTAATGCTCGACCTTTGAGGAAAGGCGCCATGTTTGGCAACAAGAGGGAGGGGAACTCATATTTTAAATGATATGTTTTGACTGATCACGATCATCTTTGTAGTACCTTAGCAATTGGTATATATTGTAGTTTTGCTTTAAAGCTGAGGACAAGCAAAAGTATAAGTTTGGGGGTGTTGATGTGCGTGAAATTACGGCGCATTCGCGCTCGCTTAGTCTTTTGTAAATCCCGAAGTACTTTTGATGTCGTTTCTCGTGTTTTTGTGTTAATTTGTAGAATAACATGTGTTGGAAGCGACTTGAGGCAAAATGAAGCAAAAACCAGCTGAAATAAACCAGAACATCACCTGCGAATCGCATGTACTGCATGCGATTCGCAGGTGCTACAACATCTAATGACAGAGATGGCTAAAACGGAAGACAGTAGTGTAACACATGTGAGCACCACATGCGAGTCGCATGTGGTACATGCGAGTCGCATGTGGTACATGCGAGTCACACACGATGATGCGAAGATTGACTACGCGCTTGAAGATCCGATGCACTGCAAAGATTTGGTGCAACCTGCGACTCGCAGGTTGCACATGCGACACCAAGTGCGATTCGCACCAGATGCGCAGGGGTATTTTTGTCTGAAAATTGTTCCCGTTTTAGATATTCTATAAATAGATTTTCTAGGGTTTTGGACTTATTATTCTATAGATTTTAAGTTGTCTTTTTGTGGAGCTCGTTTAATATTGGTTAGTGAAGCTTTTAGGAGATTCTTTGCTTTTGTCATCTTCTCCATTCAATACTTTTGTAAGCTTTATGAATACACTTTACACTATTGCTTTACCTTTAATGTATATTAGTAGCTAATCTCTCTAGCTAACATTGTGGGACCAAATGTGCTAGTTATGAGATTGGGTTTTATATTCATACCTCATTCATATGATAATGGTATTTTCTATTAACTCTTCAAGCATTAATGTCTTGTGATGGTGTACAACATTACTTGTGCCTTAATACCATTACTTTGCTTGGAAAAGAAAGTAAAGGTTAGGAAAAGAGTTAATAGCAACAATTTGGGTCATTAAATCCATCTAATAGCTTGAGCTAGGAATAGGAAAGCTAGTTGAGGCTAAATGGGTGTTCTCTTATAAAACATTCTAGGGCTTGGAAAAGCCTAGGATGAAATTTGCTAATTTGGTTGGAAAACTTTTAGCAAGATTCGCGTGACCCTTGGTTTAATGCATCTAGGCATATGAATAAGTTGAATTGATACCCAAGCGCATTACTTTCCATTGGAACCACAACCTTGGTCCCATTCACCAATAGTTTACATCTCATAACCATTCTTAGTCTTTAATGAACAAACAACAACCAACCTACTATTATCTCCCCCTCTCCCTTGAAATATAGACTAATAGTCGGGCGTTACACTTGACAAGTATATTTCTTCATTGTATTCTCTGTGGGATTCGACCCCAACCTTGTTGGGTTCTATATTTGACAACGACCGCTTACTCCTGATATTAAAGGTGTAATTTGGGCGTATCAAATTTTGGCGCCGCTGCCGGGGAATACGGTCTAGAAATTTACTAACTAGTGTAAAACTTTACTTTTAGTCTTTATTTCTTTTCTTATTTCCTTTTTGTTGTTGTGTGTTGTGCAGGCAATATGGACGAGGAGGGTAACCCCATCCAAAATCCACCAGTGGCGGTCGGTGAAGAAGCTGCGGGGGCAGGCTATGCAGCCGCAATTCAGCCCCCGCCTCTAATTGGAAACTCGAGTTTCCACGTGACCAACACAATGCTACACCTGCTCAACACTAAGGGCCTGTTTGGTGGTCTACCCAAAGATGACCCGAATAGGCACCTTAGGAACTTTCTTGGGGTTTGTTCTACCAATGTGCATCCGGGCGTCTCAATTGAAGCAGTCAAGCTACGGCTCTTCTCATACTCCCTAACGGGGGAAGCCACGGATTGGTTAGATGATCTCCCGTCCGGGTCCATCACTACTTGGGAAGAATTGACCGAAGTATTCCTCAAGAAGTTCTTCCCTCCATCGCGGATGTTACAACTCCGTGACGAAATCAACAACTTTCGTCAACTTCCTGATGAGGCTCTCCATGAAACTTGGATTCGTTTTAAAAAGAAAGTGAAAAGCTGTCCCAAGCATGGGTTGCCCGATAGTGTGCTTCTACAAACATTTTATAGGTCTTTAGATTCGATCAACAAATCAGTGGCGAACAACATTGCAGAGGGGTCTATTATGGATAATTCTTATGCCACCGTTTATGAATTGTTGGATAAATTGACCCAGACTAATGAAGCATGGCACACTAGGGATTCGAAAGTAGGTGGAGGAAGTTCCTCCAAAAATGTGCTCACTCGTGAGATGATTAAGAAGGAGGAAGAGAGAGATGAGTCCATGGCCAAACTTGTCACCCAAATGGACCTTCTTACAAAACATGTCATGGGTGGCGGAAGCAAAAAGGTGAATGCGGTAGAATCCTGTGAAGGGGGTTCTCCGGATGAGCAATGTTTCCAAATGTATGATGAGGAGGCAAGTTATGTCAACAATCTAAGGGAGGGTTCCCGTCCGAACTACCAAGGTCCGAGTCAAGGATCTTGGTGGCAAGGTCAAGGGAATCAAGGTTGAAATTAAGATCAAGGTCACTCTAATTGGAGAGATAATCGTGACAACAATCAAAGGGGGTTACAACAACAATTACAACAATCATCGGAGCTCAAATCCGTATGTCCCTTCAAAGGAAAATCAACCAAGCTCTAGTCAACCGCCCACTACCGATCCCGCTAGTTCAAAAATTAAAGATATGTTGTCAAGAGTATTGAAGAATGTGGAATCCACCGATACCTTTTACAAGGAGACTAGAGATGAGGTTAAATCAATGGGGCAAGTTGTGAGTTCGCACTCCACCTCCATTAAACAATTGGAGTCTCAACTTGGCCAAATCTCGGCTATCCTCAACCAAAGGCAAAAAGGCTCACTCCCTAGTGATACAGTTGCAAATCCAAGGAATGATGGTGATCACAAATGCAATGCAATTACTACTAGGAGTGGCAAGACAATTGGGGAAAAGGCATTGGTGAAAGAGGATGTGCTAGGTGATAATGAGAAAATGGTTGAAGAACCCATGGTTGTTGATGAAGAAGTGAATCCAAATAATATGCGGGCTAGTATTGAAAATCCCATTGTGGTTGAGGATCCTCCGAAAATTAATGAGGCTTCAAAAAGAAAGGAAGCGGTAGAGGAGGTACCAAGGGCTTCACCGCCCGTTATGAAGCCTCCTCCTCCTTTTCCCCAACGATTGGCAAAGAAAGCGGACGATGAAAAATTCCTCAAGTTCATCAAACGATTAAAGGGGCTCTCAATAAATATTCCATTGGTTGAGGCACTTGAGCAAATGCCCGATTATGAAAAGTTCATGAAAGATCTTGTGACTAAAAGAAGGAGTCCTGGCCTTGAAACATTGGGGGGAACTCATCATTGTAGTGCAATCGTTACCAAAGCTTTGGTACACAAAAAAAAAGACCCCGGAGCATTCACAATACCATGCACCATCGGTAAATACAAGTTCGCAAAAGCTTTATGTGATCTTGGAGCAAGAATCAATTTGATGCCGCTATCTATATTCAACAACTTGGGATTGGGCACTCCCCGTCCCACCACGATGAGATTACTTATGGCGGATAGGACCGTAAAGAGGCCCATTAGTATTCTTTATGATGTGCTTGTGAGAGTGGATAGATTTATTTTTTCGACCGATTTTGTGATCTTGGATTGTGAAGTTGACTTTGAAGTTCCCATAATCTTGAGAAGACCATTCTTAGCTACGAGGCGTGCCCTCGTGGATGTGGAGGGAGGTGATTTAAAATTTAGGATGAATGATGAAGAGATCACTTTTCATAGTTGCAAGTCAATGAAACAACCGGCGGATATGAGTATTGTGTCGGTTATTGATACAATCGATGAAGCAATAGAGACAACCATAGAACATGAGCATATAGGTGATATGTTGGTGGCGTTGATAATGAACTATGAAGGGGACAATGAAGAAGAGTTTGAGGAGACGGTCAATGCATTGATTGGAATGGGGTCTTACCACCTCAATCCAAAGAAACTTGATCTTGATTTGGAAAACCGAGAAACTCCTCCTGCAAAGCCTTCAATTATTGAGCCTCCTACTTTGGAGCTCAAACCTCTTCCTTCACATTTGAGGTATGAGTTTCTTGGACCCAACAACACATTGCCCGTGATTATATCCGCCCGGTTGACGGATAAGCAAAAAGAGAGGTTAATAGTGATCTTGAGAAGATACAAAAAAGCTATTGGGTGGTGTATTGCGGATATCCAAGGGATTCCGCCCGATTTGTACTCATAAAATTAAACTTGATGAAAAATGTGAGCCAAGCGTCGAACATCAAAGGAGGTTAAATCCTCCTATGCAAGAGGTTGTGAAGAATGAGATCATCAAGTGGTTAGACGCCGGTGTAGTGTACCCGATATCGGATAGCTCTTGGGTGAGTCCGGTTCAATGCGTGCCCAAAAAGGGTGGAATCACCGTGGTCACAAATGCTAAAAATGAGTTGATCCCCACTCGCAAGGTCACCGGATGGCGAGTCTGCATGGATTATCGGAAGTTGAATAAGTGGACCAAAAAGGACCACTTCCCAATGCCATTCATGGATCAAATGCTTGATAGGCTTGCGGGAAGGGATTATTATTGTTTTCTTGATGGGTATTCCGAGTACAACCAAATCACCATTGCCCCCGAGGAACAAGAGAAAACCACTTTCACTTGTCCTTATGGGACCTTTGCTTTCAAGAGAATGCCCTTTGGGTTATGTAATGCTCCCGCAACATTTCAATGTTGCATGATGTCTATTTTCTCCGACGTAGTTGAGGAGTCCATTGAAATCTTCATGGATGACTTTTTCATCGTTGGGGATTCCTTTGATGAATGCTTGGAGAATCTTTCCCAAGTATTGAAACGATGTGAAGAGACAAATTTGGTTCTAAATTGGAAGAAGTGTCTCTTCATGGTTAGAGAAGGCATTGTCTTGGGTCACAAGATTTCGAAAAAGGGGCTTGAGGTTGATCAAGCTAAAATTGAGGTTATTGTCAAGCTTTCTCCCCCAATCCCCGTCAAAGGTGCTTGTAGCTTCCTTGGGCATGCCGGGTTTTATAGAAGATTCATCAAGGATTTCTCAAAAATATCCAACCCTCTATGCAAATTGTTGGAGAAGGAATCAAAGTTTGAATTTGACGGTTCTTGTTTGAAGGCATTTGAGGGCTTGAAAGAGAGACTCACCTCGGCTCCTATCATCATTGCCCCGGATTGGTCCCCAACCCTTTGAGTTGATGTGTGATGCAAGTGGATTTGCCGTGGGGGCTGTTCTTGGCCAAAAGCGTGACAAGATCTTTCACCCAATTTACTATGCAAACAAGACTCTGAACGGTGCCCAAATGAATTACACTGTCACCGAGCAAGAGTTGATTGCTATTGTTTTTGCTTTTGAGACGTTCCGGGCTTACTTGTTGGGAACCCATGTGGTCGTCCACACTGATCATACGGCTTTACGTTACCTCATGACAAAGAAAGATGCAAAACCGAGGTTGATACATTGGGTCCTTCTCTTTCAAGAGTTTGACTTTGAAGTCAATGATAGAAAGGGTTGTGAAAATCAAGTGGCAGACCATTTGTCTCATCTTGAAGAAGGTGGGCGTCCATTAGATGGTTTAGAAATCAATGAGTCATTCCCAGATGAGCAAGTAATGGCGGGGTCACATGACATGATTCCTTGGTATGCCGATTTTGCTAACTTTCACGCAAGTGACATCATGCCGGAGGATTTGAACTTCCACCAAAAGAAAATTTTTTTGAGTGATGCCCGAAAATTCTATTGGGATGAGCCATATCTATTCCGGGTTTGCGCCGACAACATCATAAGGAGGTGCATACCCGAAGTAGAAATGATGCCTATAATCGAAGCTTGTCACTCATCATCGGTTGGTGGACACCATAGTAGTGCAAGAACGGTGGCTAAGGTTCTTCAAAGTGGCTTTTATTGGCTAACAATCTATCAAGTTGCACATGACTTTGTGAAAGCTTGTGATCAATGTCAAAGGCATGGAGACATCTCGAGGAGGCATGAGCTACCGATGACCCCAATTCTTGAGGTTGAATTGTTTTATGTATGGGGTATTGACTTTATGGGTCCATTTGTGAGCTCCTACAACAACAAGTACATTCTTGTGGCGGTGGTCTACGTGTCTAAATGGGTGGAAGCCGTTGCGCTCCCTAATAATGAAGGAAGAAGTGTCACCGCATTCTTGAAGAGGCATATTTTCTCAAGATTTGGAACCCCAAAGGCAATCATTAGTGATGGGGGCTCTCATTTTTGCAATCGGGTGTTCAAGACTCTTCTTGAGAAGTATGGAGTAAAGCATAAAGTTGCCACCCCATATCATCCCCAAACGAGCGGACAAGTTGAAGTTTCAAACAGGGAGATCAAGAGCATACTCTCTAAAACAGTGAACGCTAATTGGACCGACTGGTCAAAGAAATTGGATGATGCGTTATGGGCCTACCAAACGGCTTATAAGACACCAATTGGTATGTCTCTTTATCGGTGGTGTTTGGCAAAGCTTGTCATCTTCCGTGGAACTTGAACATAAGGCATTGTGGGCCTTGAAAAAGTTGAATCTGGATTGGAGTGATGCCTCAAACTTGAGGATGGAACAACTCAATGAGCTTGATGAATTTCGACTTAGAGCTTATACTAGCTCTTCACTCTACAAGGCCCGCATGAAGCACTTCCATGATAAGAAGATTTTGCAAAGAGAATTTAGCCCCGGGGATCGCGTATTGTTGTTCAACTCAAGGCTCCGGTTGTTTCCCGAAAAGTTGAAATCCAAATGGTCCGGCCCGTTTGAAATCACACAAGTGTTCCCACATGGAGCAATTGAACTTGTTTGCCCAAGTGGAAATAAAATCAAAGTGAACCGACAAAGGGTGAAGCATTACTTAGGATCTCAGAATGAAGCAAAGATTATCGAGGTCTTCTTCCTCAATGAGCCATGAATAGGTACCGACGTCGTGCTGCGACGTAAAATCAAACGCTTCTTGGGAGGCAACCCAAGTTTCCATTTTCATGTGTTTGTTGTTTTTACTTTCGTGATGTTTTTTATGTGTGTTTAAGTGTGTAGGAGTAAGTTAGGTGCACAAAAGAAGAAGAGTTGGGAAACCGTCAACAGGTATGACATGCTGCAGCACATGCCACTCGCATGTCATACCTGCTGCAGCACCTGCGTTTCGCAGGTGGTGCAAAAGTGCAGGCCAGGAAGCTCCCATTCACTGTCAATAAGTGCGACGACTGTGCATAACTTACAACTCGCATGTACAACATGCCGCACCACCTGCGAGTCGCATGTTGTGCAGGTAAGTGTGATTCACGGGTCAGACCGACCCGACTCGAATTTTTTTCTTTTCAAATAAAAGAAACGTAACTGATGGTTTCATCAGTTACGCCCTTCATTTTCCCTCTTCCCCTCCTCCTTCTTTCCTCCTATATCATCCCATAATCCCACTCCAATCATTCCTAATCACATCACAAATCTTAAATAGTGTCCCCTTCTCTTTTACCTTGACAAAGATTTCAAGGGTTCCAACTGTCATCAACTCTCAAGGTATGTCAACTCTTCTCTTCTTTACATTAGGTGGTTTGAATGAATGAACATGGTTCTCTATCAACCCTCAAGGTATGTCAACTCTTCTCTTCTTTACATTAGGTGGTTTGAATGAATGAACATGGTTCTCTATGATACTTTCTGTCGTATGTATATATATATATATATATATATATATATATATATATATATATATATATATATATATATATATATATATATATATATATATATATATATATCATATGAGTTTCATAAATGATGAATGTTTTTGAAGAAATGAAAGAAGTTCTCTGTGATATCATCATGGTATATAAGAGATATCATATTGGTATCATAGTTTTGGGAGTATCAGGATAAATGGTTTTGGGAGTATGACAGCAAGAGGCGGGCGGATAATTATTTTATGTGCAATGGACATTTATGTTCTTTCCCTTAAAAAGATTTCTGTTTTGAGAGTGTCGCTAAACTTCAAGATCTACTCAGTAGAGAAGTACATCTGCTAGAAGGGGTTTCACAAAAAGTACTTTCGAATGGTAGCTGATTGTGTTTGGCCAGATTATTTTAAGAAATATTTTTTCATAGGATTAAAAAAGCAGTTATCATTTGATTAATCTTTTAACAAGTGCTTTTCTGCATCAATTATTGAAAAAGATATATAAAAACTTCTTTGCAATAAATATTATTTAAATAAATAAATTATTTAAAATATTTATTATGAGAGACTTTAAGTTTTTTTTATTATATCTAATTAAAATGTGAAAAATAAAATCACAGAATAGAAAGAAGTACGGAGTAATTGTTTATACCAGAGGCTAGAGGCTAATGAAACATATAATTAATGAGTTCAAATGAGCACAATGCTTTTTGCATATATATATTGAAAATTACTAAAAGTGATACAAATATTAAATCTAAATTTATAATTTCAAAATAATGAATTCAGTAATAAGAACCTAAATATCGAGGTCATCAAAATTTAAATTCAGCAATAAGAACCTAAATGTTGAAGTCATCAAAATTTAAATTTTGGATTTCAATTTTATCGGATGTCCCCGAAGAGACTAAATTTAGATTCACCCCTAATTATACAAACATGCATGATCTTCATTTTTACACCAAAAGTAATAGGTAACTATTTATAACAAGACAAGAGGGGTTGGTCAGATTGTAAGCACTCTTCACCTCCAAATCCAAGGTTGTAGGTTCGAGTTACCAAGGGAGCAAAAAGAGGAGCTCCTGAGGGAGGGGTTAAAAAAAAACTATTTATAACAAACAATAATACAAATATCATGAAAAATAGAGTAATGATCCATTAAAAAAAAAAAAAAAAAGGCACCCCAATGCACAAAGCTTCGGCTATGCATAGGGTCGAGAAGGGTCGGACCACAAGGATCTATTGTACGCAGTCTTACCCTGCATTTATGCAAGAGACCGTAAACATGCTAGTAATTGCCACGACCCGACTTTTACCGGGGCTAACCACCGAGCTTTTCTGCTTACTATTCTCATTATTTTTTTTTTTATTATAATCATATACAAATCATAGTAGGAATCATACTATAAACATAGGCCCGTAGGCTATCAAAATAATAATACACATATAAATGAGACCATACTACCCACACCGCGCATCCACGAATAAGTACTACACATGTACGGAACATCCGTCGTGCCCAAAATGTACAAATATAACAAAAGAGTAATCATAATTCAGGACAATGAGTGCTCTCAACTAGCCACTACTAGGATCCGGATCAAGCTTTTTGGGCATTATCCAAAGAAAACGGACGTTACGAAGATGTGAAGGCATAATCAATAATAATACATCAATGAAATAGGGAGGCATAAATAAAAAAAAGTATAATCGTAACTAATTGTGAATCATAGAGACATATTGCACGACTTATAATCATCAATGAGCATAACACATATGTATATAAGCCCGACCATATAGGTACGGTGTGATAATCAATAACATTAGCCCGCGTCCGTGCCTCCCGCGTCCGGGGTATCATATATATATTGAAAATTAGGCGCGGTGTAATATGATCATGACATGCTCATCATAAAATATTAATATGCTTATCATATTTAAGACTCAAGATCAACTATCTATCGGGGTGACGTAAGGTCGTGATTCCCGATTTCATTATGGAGCAATTATAATCTCCGCTCACCTTGAAGGAATTAGTACATAAGGTGAGTGTAAGCAATAAATAGCATCATTATCAATATGGCATCATTACATCATATCTCTTATCTTATATAGACATTTATGGATCTATGCTTTTAGCTTCTTGGAATACATGAACTAAATGTTGAAGAGTAAAAGAACTTATACTATGGGATTCATGCCATTGGAAAGAAAGGACTAGCCTCACATACCTTTGTCGTTTAGCTATGTTATCGTTCACTTGCCCTCCCCTAATGTCACGTCATTACCTTCACGGGAGAATTCGTATTAATATTAGTTAATCGATTATAAGAACGCGTCGTAAATTCTAGAGAAAATTGGGCAAAAGATTTTCCCCGTAAACTTAACAATCCTCGAAATTCCAAATTAGCCAAACATCAATCAAAATACCAACAACAACAATACCAACAATTTCATATCAAACTAGAATTAATTCCATTCTTAAATTACTCCCAAAAAGCCCAATATACATTCGGATGCCAATGCTTGTATACACTTCTTTACGTATATCCATAATATAACAAGAACAACTACAATCCCCCGATACTCCGGCCCACAAAATGTCCATAACGACCATAAAAAGTCCCAAAATATCATCGCAAAACAGCCACAAATATTATACCAAATAGCTCCAAAATATAGTCACAAAATAACCACGAAAATTACATAAAACAACCCCAAATATCAAATCCAAACAAAAGCAGTATACGCTTTGTATACAATGTCTTTATACACTTTATTCTCCCAAATTCAAGAACAACAACTTATCAACAACGTCAACAACAATATCAACAACCTCATATAGCAATATAAGCACCTAGAAATCTCTCAAAGTTCCAATAAAAAAATAACCCTCAAGGCAACCATATCAACCAACTAATCTAACAAACATAATTCCCTTCACTTTAAACTAGGGAATTCTTCCATAAATAACTTAATTAACAAGAATAGAGTATATACATACCTTATTGCCCGGAAAATTCAACTAAAAAAAAAAAGCCACACATCAAGCACCAAATACTATAATCCTTTCCTAACTAGTTTCCAATTTCCTAAGATGAAATTTTGGTTTGATTTGGAGGAATTCAACTTGAAAGATCTAGAGAGCTTTTAGGAGGGTTTGGGAGGGTTTAGAGAGAGTTTAGAGTGAGAGAGAGGGGTAGAAAATGAAAAAGAAATCAGATTTTCTCAGTTTTTAATTTCTGATTTTTACTGTTCACCAAGTACTGTTCATCCGCGTCTACTGTTCATCCGCAGAATTATTTCATGGACTCAATTAATTTTTTTCCTGAGGTGTAACAGTAATGATCCATTAAACATGTTAAATTACATTGTTTAGCATAAAAAAAAATCTTTATGAACCATATTTTTCAAACAGGCTAGGAAGAAGCATATGGCTAGATATACATTTACCAACTATGGCTAGACAAATCCCATGACAGGAACAGCAAAAGATGTCTCCAAAATAAGACGTTGTTGAATGGACTTCAATTCACTACCACCTTCAACTATGTCTTTCATCAATGACTTATAGTATTGTTTCACCTTCTTGAGCATGCATTTCACTTTTACTCGTCGGAAAAGCTTAACTAATATGAATCCACAGCGGGGTTTCTTCTCTCCTCCGAGCCGCACGGTCGGTAACCTCTTCTTTCGGAGTGATATTTTCCGGCACCGCCACCGGAATATGGTGGTGGTGGGATGGTTGACACTACTTTTTGTGAAGGTGTTTGGTATTGGAGAGCACATGGTTTCTTAAAAAAAAAAAAGATTGTAAGCATAAAAAGTGCTCTTAAATGATGGAAGAAGGAAATTAAAGAAAGATTGTTATAAGAAGTGCTCTTTAATGAAGGAAGAAGGGAATTAAAGACCAAATAGATAGAGGCAAAAAATACTGCTGAAATGGCTAGTTAAAGAAACAAAATAGAAGGAAAGATTTGGGGACGTTATGTTATGGTTTGGTTATATTTGTGGGGGCCGGCGGGGGGGGGGGGGGGGGGTGGGAGGGAGGGGTGGTAAAAACTTATGTGTACCATGTGTTTATACCAAAAGCCATTAAAATGTAAGATGTTTGTCTTTTATACACACTGATTGTTTATCCACAAAGTAGGAATAAGGCTGCGTAAATATTATCCTTCCCAGATCCACTTGTGAGATTACATTTGGTATGCTATTGTTTTTGTTATACACTTTTATTGCTTGACTAAGATTAATGGCTATGTATTTTTACTTTAACTTTTAATTATTAAAATTAAATTATTTGATTTGATATAAATATTATCGAGTACCGAGAAATTTTACTAGGAATTGGGAGGAGTGGGGAAGAGGTATGGAGAATCAACACAAGGAGATAGAGAGTTGACTATGAGCTTGCAAAAGATCATGGCACTTATCGGCTTTGCTTCTGCATAAAATAAGGTTCACATTTAATTTAGAGCATTTATGTTAGGTTTCAGGTCAGATCATGAGCATTTGCGTAGTAGGAGGATTGGTCGGCTGTCTAAGATTCCCCTCCAGCTAGGCTATTTTTATTTTCTCTAACAAGATAAATCTAGGGAACTCTATGCTTATTAAAATAGAAATTACTCTAATTTTATCTCTTAGCCATTTCTAGATGTTCCTCATTTGGTACTAAATAATCCTTTTCCGCGGAGTAGACTCCAACATTTAGGTGCCGTTTGGCCATAAATATAAAAAAAAAATCACTTTTTTTGGGAATTTTGGAGTTGGAGTTGTGTTTGGCCATAATTTTTGAAATTATAGTTTTTGGTGAAATGTAGTTGTAAAAAAGTGAAATTTTTTTGAAAAACAAGTTTTTTGAGTTTTTGGTATTTCGGAATACAACTTCAAGTTGTATTCGGAATTTTCATGGCCAAACGCTGATTCCGGAAAAAAGTGAAAAAAAATTCCGGAAAAAAAGTGAATAGTTTTTATGGCCAAATGGCACCTTAGTCTAAAAACTAGTTTCTCAATAAGGGTGTTTTTGGTACTAAGGAAAATGTTTCTCAGAAT
The DNA here is from genome assembly GCF_029784015.1 of Lycium ferocissimum. NCBI lineage: Eukaryota > Viridiplantae > Streptophyta > Magnoliopsida > Solanales > Solanaceae > Lycium > Lycium ferocissimum. Next base: position 51,137,291 of record NC_081353.1, on the reverse strand, counting down.
TATTTTTTCCTAAACATTAAGTGATTTTTTAAACTTATTTTTGTCTAATAAGTAAGTAAAATTTTATTATTTCCAAACATATTTATACATAATCTAGGCGCTATAAAGGGAGATGATGTAGAGATGTGGGGATGGTGGGGGGTGGATGCTATGGGGTTGGGTTCTATATATAGGGATGGAGGTGAGGGTGGTGTGTTGGGGGGCCGGGAGACAATCAGGTAAGAGGAATATCATTTATGAAACTTGTTACGTAAAAGTTATTTTTTCCTAATTTTAAAAAAAATTATTTTCCTAGAGAAAATATTTTTCAAAAATTTTAATCAATCAAACATGAAATATTGAAAAAGAAAAAATATTTTCCTCCATCGTGAACACACCCTAAGTAGAAATGGTTTTCTAATTTGGTTTTGTTATATATGTGGTTCTTTTCCATCTCATGTCGCCCAGGATTCATAATAAGGGTATAAAAAATTATAGGAATGTCGCAACCCAGGTTCAAACACGCAACCCTAGGGACTTTTTGCAACTCCTTAACCACTGTGCTGAGCCTTTAACTTATGTCAAGGGGTGTCAACACTGCAGAAATTAAGAAAGTGATGCGAGAAAATTCTCTTTTCTGTGTATTTCAATGTCACTGTATTGTGTTGCTTAAATAATAATATAAAGGAATCAAATCTAACTAACTATGGACATGTGTCTAAATATTATTTGTTCCCTATTCTAACTAATTCTATCAGCAAGAAAAGAATATATACAAGTATACTACCTATGAGCTTTCTAGAACTAAAGAGGGAAAATAGACTTTGGGCCTCTTTGTGTGATCTTCATTGTTTGCTCAGCATTGGCCCAAAATTGATATTCATCTGTGGCCCATTATGTATAGAGGTCCTAATTTATCCTTTGCTCAAATAAACCACTTTGTCAAAATAGCCTACTTTCCCAAATCAGTTCACCGACATAATCCCTAACTTCAACTCTGAACATTAAACTTCATTCTTCTTTCTTGTGTTTGAACTATCATCATTTTACACACCAACACCCCCACCCCCCACCCCCTCAAGTTGGAGGGGGAGGAACTCACACCCAACTTGCCGAGTAAATGATGATGAACAGGTCTAGTTAAAGGTTTAGTGAACAAGTCAGCTAGTTGAGAGGAAGAAGGGGTCAAAGAAAGTGAAATTAAACCATCAAGAAACTTTTGGCACACAAAATGACAATCAATTTCCACGTGCTTGGTACGCTCGTGGAAAATCGGGTTTTTGGCGATATGAATCGCAGCTTGGTTGTCGGAGTGGAGAGGGACCGGTAAAGCAATCAGAACGGATAGATCGGAGAATAAACGAACTACCAGGTCAACTCTACAACCACACGCCTCATGGAGCGATATTCAGCTTCAGCAGAACTAAGAGAAAGAGAAGCTTGCTTCTTTTATTTCCACGAGATAGGTGATGAGCCAAGTGTGATGAAAAAAACCACTAACAGATTTACGAGAATCTGGACAAGTCCCCCAATCGGAGTCACAAAATGCAAGAATCTGAAAACAAGGTGAAGAAGACATGAATAAAACCATCCCTGGATCTTTGAGAAGATATCTGAGAACCTGGAGAGAAGCATGCAAGTAAGGTGCTCGAGGATCTTGCATGTGTTGACTCAAATACTGAACCGTGAAGGTAAGATCAGGTTGTGTATGAGTCAAGTAATTTAGTTTGCCTAATAGATGTCTATAAAAGGTAGGATATTTAATTGGTTCACCATTGTTTGCAACTAATTTTATTGTTGGATCAAGTGGACAGGACACTGGTCGAAGATGAAGAGCACCAAACTCTGATAGAAGATCCATAGTGAATTTTCTTTGACTAAGAATCAAACCAGTGAGTTCTCTGTAAACTTCCATGCCAAGGAAATAATGTAAGTCACCAAGGTCCTTTATTTGAATTCCTGATTGAGAAAATGCTTGAGAACATTCAATTCATTTACATCATTACGTGTTGACAATGTCATTCACACATATTGCAACTATGGATATAGAAGAGTCATTTTTCTTAAAGAAAAGGTTGTAATCATTGAGTGAATGAGTGTATCCCTTGAAATTAAGAGCTACAGTGAGTTTAGAGTACCACTGCCTTGATGCTTGTCGTAGACCATATAGGGATTTTTGTAGTTTACAAGCATGATTAGGAACAATAGAAGTCATCTCAGGTGGAAACTTCATATAGACTTCTTCATCTAGTTCACCATGTAAGAATGCATTATTAACATCCAGTTGAAAGAGTCCCCAATCCTTTTTTACTGCCATAGACAAAATGCACCTGATAATGGTCATCTTAACCACAAGTGAAAATGTTTCATTAAAATCCACACCAGGCTGTTGAATGTCCCATCTGATGACAAGTCTTGCTTTTAGCCTCTCAACACTCCCATCAGAGTGTTGTTTCACCTTATACACCCATTTACAGGGCAAAGCTTTCCTTCCTTCTGGTAAAGGCACAACCTTCCAAGTATTATTGAGTTCAAGGGCTGTAAGTTCTTAGCCGTGGAATCCTGCTAGCCAAGATATAGTGCTGCTTGAGTATAACTTAAAGGCTCTTGAATGTGAGAAAGAGAGTTGAGAAGAGACTGACTTGAGGTGGAGAGATTAAAGAAAGAGTAGTTAGAAGGAGTGACAGGATACAGGAAGCACGAAGAAGTAACATTAGTGAGTTGTTATGCATTGCATATGTAATCTTTAAGATAAGGAGGGGTTTTGGAGGGTCTAGTTGATTGTCTGATAATTGTTGATGGATATAAATTATTCATGTAATTTCAGTATAAAAGTATAATTTTTTAAAATAAAAATATGAATAATTTATATCATAGTCTCGCACTTTTCTAACAAATCTTGTAGGAAAAAGATTACATGAAAAAAAGAAAAGAAGCAAGAAATAAAAGTCCAGGAAGGAGGATGTATCCATGAAAACTTCACCAAAGACTACACAAATCAAGAGATACAAAGTTGTGGCAAATTGTCAACAAGATTTCATGACAAATTATCATGTCAATTTCTCACCAAGATTGCATGATAAATTGCCATGTAAAATTCTCATCAAGGATATAATATTATATTGATATTCTCTTGCAATTTCTCACCAAAGCCTTGTAGGAATTCTCCTATAAATAGGCACATGTTTGTAGAAGAAAAAAAACCCATCTTTCATCCTATTTGCATCCAATAGTGAAGAGGACACAAGAACTAGTCTTGGTGTCTCTCTTGGATCTTTCTTGTAGTAAATATATTTTCGTAGTCTTTATTTCTATTTAGTTTTTCTACTCCATAATGGAGTAAGTTTCCTTTGTTGGGATACTAGATGAAGCTTGATGAAGCTATTATAATAAACATCTTTATTTTATTATCTTCTTATGTTGGAATTTTTTCTTTATCATCTTTATACACCAAGGTATTTGATATTAATTATATCTATTATTGGATATAATTATATCTCTTTACAAAAATCTTTATCTTGTTATTTTATTTCTTATTCGGGAGAAGAGAACGATTTAAACAAGTTTATTGATTTAAAAGATCTTTATCTTATTTCTTTTAGTCCTAATTCTCGCGGAGGGACTAACTCAAATAAGTTTATTAATTTAAATGATCTTTATCTTATTTCTTTCAGTCCTAATTCTCACGGAGGGATTGACTCAAATAGTTTATTGATTTAAGGGATCTTTGTCTTATTTCTTTTAGTCCTAATTCTCGCGGAGGGACTAACTCAAATAAGTTTATTGATTTAAATGATCTTTATCTTATTTTTTTCAGTCCTAATTCTCACGGAGGGATTGATTCAAATAGTTTATTGATTTAAGGGATCTTTGTCTTAGTTCTTTCAGTCCTAATTCTCACGGAGGGATTAACTCAAATAAATTCATTGATTTAGCAAAAGCTAATCGAAAGAGGCTTTTGTTCACTTGGTGCACTCAACTAAGATAATTCTTGTTTGAAGTCATTACTTTAATTGGTTAACTACACTAATTGAAAGAGGTGTTATTAATTAATTATTGTTTAATATCACTAATTACTTTTCAATAAATTAATAGTATTAGCGAGAGTGGTGCTATTAACATATTGTCGTTATGTGGAGTGATTGTATTAGAAATAAGCAATCATTCTTTAAACAAAAAATAAATAATAAACTTTTGATTTTATTATAATAATTTTATCTTGCCGATTCAAAATATCCCAACCTCTATCTTTTATTAGAAAAATCCAAAAATATTTCTTATTTTATTATTATAATTTTCAAGACTTTTGAGCAACTCTCTTTTCATCAATTTGATCCTCTCAAATAGTAACAAAAATAATACAAATCTATAGCCTAAGTGATTCCAATCTCTGTAGGACGATATCTTAAACTTTACTATAATTTGATAGAGTACGAGAGAAAATATCTATGCACATTGGTCTCGTCAATTGTCTCAATGATAAGAGTAGAAACAGGTGAGGAAGGTACAGAGATATTTGGTGAAAAAATAGGACTGTGAACATTAGAAGTAGGAGATTGAGTAGGAGGAAAAGGAATTTCAGGAACATGTTGTTCAAGTAAGTTAGAAGAAATAGGAACATTATCAGAATCTGTAGTGTGAGGAACAAGAATGACCCCTTGGGGTAGAAAGGAAGTGTCATGATTATCAGATTGTTGAAAAAGAAAGGAAAAATATGCTCATGAAAGAGAACATCTCTAGATGTGAAAATGTGTTTAGTGTGTAAATTCAACAGTTTATATCCCTTTTTACCATGAGGATACCCAAGGAAAATGCAGGCCATGGCTTTGGGTTCAAATATGGTTCTATGAGAAGATAGAGTGGATGCAAAACATAAACAACCAAAACACGTTAGGATGTGATAATCAATTTTAGAATGAAACAGTATTTCATAGGGAGTTTTATAATGAAGAACTTTAGTGGGAAATCTATTGATGAGGTAGGTGGCTGTTAAGAGACAGTCACCCAATATTGTATAGGTAGTTTAGACTGGAAAAGCAATGCTCTAGATGTCTCTAACAAATGCCTATGTTCCCTCTCCATAACACTGTTTTGTTTTGGAGTGACAACACAGGTGGTTTGATGGGTGATGCCTTGAGAGGCTAAAAAATCTGCTTGTATTTTACCAGAACCTAGCTCAAATGCATTATCTGATCTAATGATTTTGACTTTTGTATGAAATTGTCTTTCAGTCATTTGAAGAAAAGATTTAAGAACTAGAAAAGCACTGGATTTATGTGATAAAAGAGAAGTCCATGTACCCCTACTAAAATCATCAATAATAGTTACAAAAATACTTGTATCTATCATGAGTGGGTGTTGCATATGGACCGTAAGTGTCAATGTGAATTAATTCAAATATGGATTTAGTAGATATAGAACTAGAGGGAAATAGTAATTTAGACTGCCTGGCCATGGGAAAAACAACACGTGGAGAATGAGAGTCATTGCAAGATAAGTTAGAACAATAGAAATCCTCTTCATATTAATGAAAGGCATATGACCAAGGCTATAGTGCCATAACTGGTTCTTTACATTGGAATAAAAAAAAACCTAGAACTGGAATTAAAGATAGGTGCAAGACTAGCTAAACAAGGCTACCTGACTGAACTATTGTTGGAATTAAAAACAAATATAGGACTAGTCAAACAAGATTGTTTGACAGGAACAGACTCAGAAACTGAAACTAAACTATGACTAGAAGCAGCAATTGTAGACTTTGATCTTAGGATATAGAGTCCTCCCCCTTCCTCACCAAGTTCCAGAGGCTTTTTCAGAGAAAGGCCTTGTAGAAGAAAACAAGAGGTATGAGTGAATAAAACTGAATGTTGAAGTTGTTTGTGTAACACTCCGTAAATCTAGGTTAGGTGTGAATGTGTAAAACTAGTATTAAGATGATAATTTTAGCTATATGAATCCTTTCGGGATGAATTCGAGTGATAAACAGTTGTTTTGAAATCAAACCAAATAGTGAAGTTCGTAAAAGTTCTCAAACTCATCTAAATTTTGGTAGGTCTGCCTTCTAGGCCAGTTTCGTGAAAATCCGTATAGAATTTTGGGAAAACATCCAATGAAAGTTGTAGATCTTCGAAATACCTTTCTAACAATATATGATGGAGCTCAAAAAAATCTCTGTGCTAGAAGTTATGCCCATTTTACTGAACATCGTCAGTGCAGTCTAAAAATTAGACGTGCGCGTCGCCCTGGGCGTTTCCTTGGGCGACACCCCATGCCAAATTTTTAGGAAACTCAAATTTTTGATATCGCTGAAATAGATATACCATGCTCATCGCCCTGGGCGACACACCAGGCCATCTTATACCTGAAGCGATTTTTCCCGAATTTTATAAAAGCCTAACTTCGTAAAACTTTTTCCCACTTCGTTTTGGCCGAATTTTTGAGAGAAAACAATCCTAGGGTTTCCTCAAAACATATAAGGTAAGTTCTTGATCAATTCCCATCATTACTTCATCAATCTAATATCAAATTAACCTTAGTTCATCTCTCCAAACCCTAGATTCTTGAAAACTCTAGAGAGGAGAAGAAGGGGCGTGTAGAACTTCGTCTAAAAGGTATGAACTTCGGTTTCCCTGATTTACTTAATGACTTTTAGGCTAGTATAGATTACACTATGCGATTGAAATCCACTAATGATTCACATAAGGTTCAAGAACACGTTTGTAGGCTTAGAAAAGCCCTAGTTTTCGAAACGTAGAGAAAGTTCGTAGAAACAAAGCTTTAATATTTCTCATCTAAATCCATTGTAGATTGATTGTTGAATCTTGGGAATTCCGTTTCGCTAGCTTTTAGAGGGATTTGACTTTTTGACTATAAAGTTGATTTGCATGTCTCTTTTTGAACATACTCTTTGAAATGAATTATGTGACTTTGATTGTGGTTTATATGCATGAGGGAAAAGCCCATATTAAACCTTTCTTGTACTATATTATCTATACGTATTCATGATTGTTTTCCTCTCTAAGGGATGATTAAAGATTGAGATATGAAGCTTTGGTATTTGAACTCGAATTACCCTTAAGGGATGTTTAAACTTGATATTTGGAAAGCTTGATTATCTCATGTGAATGCTCTATAAATGGATTGTGTTGAACGTGAAATTTGCTTAAAGAAGCGAATCTGTTTTTTCTAAAACTGAAATTAATTGATGTACCCCTATAATGGGAAGATGAACATAATCCATGAGGAATAATTTGGCTATCATGATATGACTTGTGATTTGGCTTCTATGCCATGATTGATGATTCGACTAATACGTTATGATTTGTATCTTGTTTGTGTTTGGGCCTGTATGGGCAAGCTGTGCTAGTCCAGAGGACGATTAGCTGTTATGAAATCTAACGTATCGATACGAGTATTGCTGTGTTAGTCCAGAGGACTATTGACCTCCGAGGCGTATAGCCCATTATATCTATTGATGTGTCAGTCCAGAGGATGATTGACCTCTGAGGCGTATAGCCCGATGCATCTATTGCTATGCTAGTCCAGAGGACAATTAGACTACGTGGTTTCCTAGCTCGGAGTATCAATTGATTGATTTGCCTGTGGGGTGGCTTGTTTCATATTTTTGTTGCCTGCGAGTGGCTTATTGATAATAATGAACTTGTTCTCCTACGAGTGGCTTGTTGATGATCTTGAATTCATGATTAAAAAACTCAAATGGTAATAAATAGTATACTGAATCGGAAAAGATATATACTTGTCTCGATGGTTTTCTATTAATGATATTGAGTTGTACGATTGATCTTGTCTTTGATTTCAAATTTTTCTATTGGAACTGTTTTCACTAATCATTATTGTATTATTTTGTTATATTACTTATTGTTCCCTAGACACTCACTGAGTACCCAATACTCAGGCATACCATTGTTGTTTTTTATGGTATATTAGGTAACGAGGAAGACCAGGTTCGTGATACGCGTACGGAGTAGGAGAACTTGTTGCTTTCCAGACTTGTTGGTGAGCCCACACTCTTGTTCGTAGGACACCCCATCTATCTAGTTTTATGGTTTAGTTTTCGAGCTGCGTCCCGAAGTTAGAATATTATTTATGTTTCTTAGAAGCACCATAGATAGTTGTCAGAACTGTGGGTAGATTGTCGAAGTCTCATATGACTTATTGGGTGTTTTGCCACATTTATGACTAAGTACTTCTATTAAACTTTCGTTGATTTGTTTTAAAGTATGAGTATGCTTTCGGTTAGGCATAAATGATTGTTTTAAATAACTATTAAAAGACTAGTGAAAGAGAATAGATATTTATTGATTTTATTAGGTGCTTCCGGTATTGTTCATAGCATCGGATGCCTTTGCATAGTTATGAAAAGACAAGAGATTGAACTTAAAGGAAGGAATGTATAAGACATGGTGTAGGATTAAATTAGGTAGCATTGAGATAGAACGATGGTGAGTTACTTTTACCCTATGAGAATTAGGTAGAGTTACCGTGACTGGTTTATGAAGGGTCCTAATATTAAAGAGAAATCTCTTGTTAAATGTCATGTGTTCAGAGGCACTACTGTCTACAATCCAAGAACGAGTATTGATTCTAACAAACAAGCATAAGAGTTAAAGAAATTTAGCTATACCAACACAGTTGGCATTAGCAGCAGCCTCATAACTTCAGCACCTTGTTGCCCTATTTTTACTTGTTGAAGAAGCTATAAAAGTTGCCTTATGTTTTCCTGAGTCAATGTTTGAGGATTAGCTGCACTACTCCTAGCCTTCTCATTTTCTCCAGTTAAGTGAATAACAATGTTAGCCTGTGCTCTAGGATAATTTCTCTTTCTCTTGGTAAACTTAAAGTCCTCGGGAAAACCATGAATTTTGTAGCATCTATCAATGTTATGTCCTATTTTCTTGCAATAAGCACAAGTCTCAGTATTCTTCTTATGATTATAAGGTCCCTGACCTTTGTAAGATCGATACTCATTGAACCTTCTATTTCCACCTGATTGATTCCCATCTGCAACAAAAGAAGCTGCATCTGATGGATAAGCAGGAGAGACATGAATCTCCCTTTGCTTTTCATCTTGAATGACTAAAGAATAAGCCTGTCCCATGTTAGGTAAAGAAAAAGATAGAAGGATGTTGCTCATTACCCCAATAAAAATGTCATTCAGTCCCATCAAGAATTGTAGAAGCCTTTCATCTTGATGGGCTTTCAGATTCTTAGTCTTAGAACCACAGTCACACTCATAAACACAAGTAGAAAATGAGTTAAGTGCATCTAACTCATCCCATAGACTCTTCATTTTAGTAAAGTAACCTCATACGCTTGAGTTACCTTGCACAATACATTGAGTTCCTTTTGAAATTGAAAGAGCTTTTCTCCATTTGTCTGACCAAATCTGTCTTCTAGGTCACCCCACATATCTTTGGCACTCCGAGAATAGAGAACACTCACAGCTATTTCCTTTGATAGAGAATTCAATAACCAGGACAACACTATGTCATTACATCGATCCAAGCCTTTTGCAGAACTGGATTTGTGGTTGGAACTTTCAAAGTGCCATCAATGAAGCTGAGCTTATTTTTTGCAGAGAGGGCTATGACTACACCTCTCCTCCATCTACCATAGCCTTTACCATTAAAGACTGAAGAAACAATACTTATGCTAGGGTAATCAGAAGCATGAAGATAGTAAGAGTGACCTGAATCAATTGAGTTAACATCTGCTGGTGGTGTTGAACCAGTAGCAATCTCAACATTTTCTTGTGTAGTACTCATAGTGGAAAAAAAAAAAGATGAAGCAAATGAAAGAAAATTTCAGAGAATTTTGAGCAGATCTAAACCTGCTCTGATACCATGAAGAAATTAAGAAAGTGATGCGAGAAAATTCTCTTTTCTGTGTATTTCAATGTCACTGTATAGTGCTGCTTAAATAATAATACAAAGGAATCAAATCTAACTAACTATGGATAGTGTCTAAATATTATTTTCTCCCTATTTTAACTAATTCTATCAACAAGAAAGAATATATACACGTATACTACCTACGAACTTTCTACAACTAAAGAGGGAAAATAGACTTTGGGCCTCTTTGTGTGATCTTCATTGTTTGCTCAGCATTGGCCCAAAATTGATATTCATCCGTGGCCCATTATGTGTCGAAGTCCCAATTTATCCTTTGCTCAAATAAACCACTTTATCAAAATAGACTACTTTCCCAAATCAGTTCACCGACATAATCCCTAGGTTCAACTCTAAACCTTAAACTTCTTTCTTCTTTCTTGTGTTTGAACTATCATCATTTTTCACACCGACATATAGATACCTATAAAACCAAAATTTCACCTATCTATGCAATGTAATTTTTACGGCGAAGGGGTGTCGCTTGACACCCCTCGAAAAAGGGTAGCTCCGTCCCTGCAGTTTTGTCAATGGTTACTTTTAGTGGCTTAGTTTCGAAAAAGGTTTTGCAGCTAACAGAGCCCAAACACCAATGGATTTGGCTCCCCTCCAGTAAGGGATCTGTCCAATTCCTCAATTACCCCCTTAAAGTTATGACATGTGTCCTCTCAATAATCCAATGGCTTAGATTTGTTTGGTTAACTAAAAGAGCTTAACCATGGTAAACGTTTCTCACTCAAGTTGCCTTAAGAAATTCCTTCTTTTCTCCCAAATCTTTCCAGAATAATCATCACCTTCCTGATTTAATTTTTTTTTTTGCTGCAGTAAATAGATCGTGTTCAAATTTTTCTTCTATTGCTTCTTCCATTTCTCTATATTCCCCACTGCTCCTTTTATTCTTCACATGTTGAGATTTTAGTATAGTATTATCTTAAGTAATCCATCAAAAAAGATGAAAGCAAAGTTTGCTGATTACGAATTAGGAGGACTTTACGGGAAAAAAATATTAGAAGGGCTCTCAAAGAAGTCAGATTTAGGAGACACCCTGAAAAAAAATTGATATGAAGAAATCTAACCCAAATTGTTCCATAAGACTCATAAGAGTGATGAAGAAAGAACTTTAGAATAGCACGCCGTATAGAAAATCTAAACTAAAATTTCTTAGAGAAAAAGGTAAAATCATCAACTGAAACAATAACCTCATCAAAAGAAAGAAGCCCCTGTGAAAATGAATTTCAAGTCCAAATATCAACACCACCAACGAAAACCCAAATATTCATTCTTGCGAAAATGAATTTGAAGTTTGGTTCTTCTAGTAATAGCGAGATCTATCTCTGATGGGTTTTAAGAAAACAAAAAAAGTGAGAAGATGTTTTACTTCAACCTAAAAGAAACTATGGTAGAGATGAAAATGATTTGTCACAGCACAGGCATAGAAATGAAGAGAGAGAGACTTTTATCATGGTTAAGCTATTTAATTAACCAAACAAATCTGAGCCATTGGATTATTAAGAGGATGCATGTCATAATTTTAAGGAGGTTATTGAGGAACTGGACAGATCCCCTACTGGAGGGGAGCCAAGTCCAACACCAACGATCAAAGATAATCTTGAATTATGGGCTCCCAGGATGACAGATCCTCAGTAACCGTTCAATTACACTGTGAAACTACTAACTTGACTACTTTATTTCTTTCTCGATCTGTTTCACCTTGTAAGAATTAAAATATAAGAATGTTGAAGCATTTCTCTAATAGTTAAACGAAACGTAAAACCTGGTCAAGTTTTTCCTACTCTTCAAATTGGGAGATTCGCAATAGAATATTTCTGTGACATCGTTTAAAATTTGAACCCATTAAAAAGAGTCTTAGGGAAATAGTTTCCACTCCAGAAACTAGAAGAACACTCTCCTAATGGTTGTCAGGATGACTAATGATTATTCGCTAGGATTTTAAAGCAAAATCAGGCGATCACCATAACTTCTTAGTTGATATTAGCCGGGACTTGCCTTAACAACAAGTTATGGTGATTCGTCAGAATTTTTTGTCAAATCATGATGGATCGCCATAGTTTTTTTCGAACATTTGTGGCTGAAATCCTGTCAAGGTGTCATGTGTCAGGATTTGTGGTCAAATCCTGGTGGTCACCATAATATGTTGACTGGCACATTTTTTGCTTCAAAATTGATCCAAACGACTTTAATTTTAATATACAACTTTCTAATAACATTCCCAACAATTTTCAATAGTTAGATTCAACCTAAAGTAGCGTTGACATATTACAATAGTTAAATTAAGTAGCATTTAAGCATTAAGATATTACATTCACCACCCTTATTTTGATTTATTTGTAACAAGACTAAATTTCCGGGACATAATTCTCTAAATATATCAAAACGACCCTTTTATTTAATCATAATTAAATGCCACATTTTGTAACCTTAACGTCTATTAAAAAAAATTACAGAATCTTGCAAAAAAAAAAAATCGGTGATATGTAAGCTCATAACATATTGCTTTTCCGAGTTAGTACAATTCTCTTTATTTTGTCATTATTCCAACACATGGCGTGAGAATGAAAATCAAATGCAAAGATGAAGAAAAAAAAACAAGAAAAGGTATTACAATTGCAAAATTTATTCGAATAAGGAACTAAACTTTGATGATGCAAGAATGTTCGGAAGAAATCTAATTAAGAATTAAGTTGAGCTAAAATTACATTAAAGAAAGTAAAGGATAATTTCAATAATAAACTCTAAAATGATTACACCAACATAATAGATATTTACAACCATAGGTAGCTAATGACTCTCAAAAAACTATTACAATAAGAATTGACGTAAAATGCATAATTAAAAAACTAAACTTAAGGGGTCTAAATATAATTAATGAAACTTCTGTCCTCCTTCCAAATATGAGGCTTCCAACAGCTATGTACTGCACTGTTGCACCCGGTATAACTACCCCAACCGTTAACTCATCTTCCATAATATACTCCTTCCGTCCCAATTTATACGAGGATGTTTGACTAGGCACGGAATGTAAGAAAAAAATGAAGACTTTTGAATTTTGTGATGTAAAACAAGCCAAAAAAAAATTTGTAGATGGAAATCATTTCATTAAAAGTAAACTGAGAATTTTAGAGTTAAATTATTCTTTGAATATAAAAAGATGCTAATTCTTTTTAGACTGACTAAAATGGAAATATGTCATTACAAATTGGGACGGGTGAATAGCTCGCAAATTCAGATTACAATCATTTAGTGACCCTTTTGCTTCCTACAAAAGCCAGCACTAGCCTTCCCCCTCTAAACCAAAGAACAAAGGATCTATCAAAACCGGTTTTTGTTTGTTTTTTAAAATAAATCGAAATATGTAAACTTTGTCAAAATTGAAAGTGTGTTATTAATTTAAGAAACAACCAATTTTTCTGAAAAATAATAAATTTCTGATAGACAAAAAAAAGTTGTATGTGCTTTGCAATGATGATCATGTATGATGTGTGTTAATCACGATATATACAAGCTTGCAACAATGTACGGCCAAAGCTGCCGAAAACATCGCCGTCAATGCTGGATTAGCAGTCGGTCTTGGAAGTTTTAGTGAACCTTAGCAACATCTTAATCGACTTTTCTATCAACATAGAGACAATGACGATAACAGTAAGCCTTGAAATAGTAACACAAAGTTTTGTATCTAATTTTCTGGTATGTAACATAAATAATATCCTCTAAAATTAGTTTTGTTAAAAAAAAAAAAAAGTTCAAAACAAAGGTGATGTATGTTATTATTGTAAATCTAAAGGAAATTTCCAAAATTATCCTTTAAAGTTAATAAATATTCTTTTTCAAAAGGGGTGTGTATAAAGTTACTCCCTTCGCCTCAAATTATCTGTCATTTTAGAAACTCATGACAAAATTCACTATTCTTAACCCATTTTATACTTAGTAGGCGTGTGGTCATGCTATATGAAATCATGATTTCACATTTTGATTTCAAATCAGCATTTGTTTGTACAATTTGCACAAATTTCATCTTCAACTTTATATCATAATTTCAAATCTCAAATTCTCCAAAAAGGTATGGTATGGGACTCCAATCATGATTTCAAATTTTTAAACTAAAACTTGACTCATAAGTTTATATTTCATAAAAAAAATTCATAAGTTGGTAGATATGTTTACCAGCCATTTATATCAAATACTCGATGCGAAGAAATCAATTGTTCATAGCATGTGACAGGATTATATTAAAGAGTAAATTCACTACAACTCATGTTCAATTTTCCTTTTTACTGAACTAAAGTTCGATCAATTGATGTTGTATTGTTTAGAAAGGCCTTCTAGTAGCGTATTAGTTTTGTTATGGATATATGTTGGTAAGATTGTATGAGAATTAGGAAACTTTTGATGATTTTCACAACGTGTGGTGTTTTATGTCTATGAGCAAAAATATAACTTAAGATATCCAAATTTTATGTCCAAATAAACTTCAACTTCAAATATCATGATTTCAAATTACTGATTTCGTGTCATGATTTCAAATCATGTCCAAACAGCTCCTTAATAATAATTGTCCTTGAAAACTACAAACATCTCGATTGTGAAGAGATTACACATAAATAAAGTAATATAAATAAGGATAAAATAGTCAAAATCCCTAATTTATATTTTCTTACGGGACTGTGTAGAAGAAAACACAATAGATAGTTTGAGATGGAGAGAAGTAATATTAAATAGAGTGCTGCTATTTGGCAAAACCCATTTTGTCAAAACTGGGGATAGGCCAACATAAAATGACCAGAATTACCCTACCCCACAAGGATCCAAAACAACCAACTTCTCTCCATATTTTCCCTCCAATGTAGTGTAATGATTAAAGTAGGGCACGCTTAAACATTATTGGTAATATTTAAATGAGATACATACACCTGTATATTCTACATAATTATACGGTGGGTCAACCTAAACAATATACGCAGTTTTTTTCTTTCTTTCATTATACGGTGGGCCAACCTAAACAACATACACAGATTTTTTTTTCTTTCATTATACGGTGGGCCAACCTAAACAATATACAAAGCCTTAATTTTTTTTTCTTTCATTATACCGTGGGCCAACCTAAACAATATATCTTTTTCCCTTTTTTTTTTCTTTTTTTCTTTTTAGAGATATTTACCTACTAAACCAGTTAGTAAGAATTATATACAAGAATAACATATCTTTTTAAAAGTAACAAATATAGCACATTTTATAACAAATATAGCACTTTGAAAAGAAAAAATATAAATACAATAATAAACTCCGATTAAAGCCAACCCACTCCATTAATTAATGAAATCTATTTTCATTAATACAATTTTACTCATTTACTCTTTTCTCTCACTTCCATAATGATCTACTCTTAATTTTACGATATTTTTTCTTCAAACTTTATTTTTATGCTGACAGTTTTCTTAAAAGAAACATTTAGTATATTTCAAATATATTATATTGTAACTATTTTATATTATGTTAATATTTCGTCAATATATTATGTATATTAAGTTCATACATTTATTATTTATTCAAAATATATGAATTGTATAAATATAATATTTTATACAATGTTAATATTCATCAATAATATATATTGTTCATAAATTTATTATACCAAATATACGAATTGTATTTACAGTAGAAATTTAATTACAACAATATATATTTCACATATTCTATTGTTAAAAATTTAAATTTTCAAAGGGTAAAAACATTATAAACAAAAAAATTATTCTAAATAGAATCCGTAACATGCAGAAATAATGTGCATTAATCAAATTTAAATTCAAAGAAAAGAAAATAAATATGGTCCCGATTAGTCCACACCTTTTCTTTGGAAATAAAAAAAATTGACTTTGCCCTTAAAATTAGCATGTATTTAATTCCTACGCTTAGGCATGGATTATGGAATTTGTTCTAGGTGTTGTCGTGCTTAGTTTTAGGAGATTTTTTTAAAGGTTTATGCTATTTAGGTAGTTTGCTTTGACTATTTCCTTTGCTGAAAATTTAAAATTGTATATTTCTCTAGAAAAAACATTTGATCTAATATTCAATTGCAAAAAATGTAACTATAGCAATCATCGTAGACAATTAGATTTAGTTATGTATTTATAAACTAGTCTTTGGTCCTTGATCATGTAAACGTCCTTATCTATAATTCTATTCAATTTTAATCATATATACCTTTAGCATTTATCAAAAGAGAAAAATGCTATAACAATTAGAGTTTAATTTTTTAAAAGAATTCCACACATACAATGTTATTTCTGGGCGGTTATTTAAATAAATAACCAATAATGTCCAAGACCAGATTTTGAGAAATTAACGACGATTATTTAGAAAAACAAAACTCCCTCCATTATATGTAGAAATTGAGAGATATTAAGATTGCGAATTTCTGTGTATTTCATTGAAAGAGAAGAGCACCTATGCTTAGAAATAAAAGAATAATATTTAATCCTATAAAAATTTTGTCCAAATTCTATTTGCTAGCCTATAACTAATTTTACGAGAGTGCAACAAACCTGTATTTTGCATTGAATTTCCTATTAAACATTGAAAAAGTGATTTTTTTTTTACCATCTTGCTCTATTAAAAAAGGAAGTTAAATAAATTTCCGTTCCAGGAAATGATGAAAGCTATTGCAACAAAATTGGTCCAGGTCCGCGTTTAGAACCCTTAGGTCCCGAGTTCAACTCTAGGTGCGCGCATATACATGAAAAGTTTTTTTTTTCCATTTTTTCTTTCACTTAGATGATCACCAAACTTAAACAAATCAAGTACCAAATTAATTTAAATCTTTTGAACACCAAAACTCACTTAGTTTTGCTATTTGATTGAGAAAACACTCAGACTTAGAACGAAATGCTACATTAGATCTAAACTTGCTAAATGTTACTCAATTCTATTTAATACTTAACTAATTGAAGCAATTCATGTTAAAATCACTATTTTCGTTTAAATTGATTAAATTGAATCTAAACTTACTAATTGCTACTCAATTCTGTTCAATTAATTAGCTAAATTGAGACAATTCAATGTCTAATTTAAAGTCAACCACAGTGTGGACTACTTATATATGTAGTGTTGCATTTGGATTTGAGGATTTAACTTCAAATGTACTTAGTGAGAAGCTAAGTTCGGTTTTTGCAAGTTTGTAACTGTCTGAACAGACCAGTCTAATCGACGATGAATGTCGAATTACTTAGCAATTATTAGAGTTATACTTATCGTAAGAATATATTTATTATGAATTTGTTATATTTTATTATTAATTATGCTTTGGAAATCTAAATTTAAATAGTAGTTTTTCTTATCAAAATTAACGGATTATGTAATAACTTGACACGTCTATTGAGAAGCCAAAAATAGAATGCAAAAGAAGTGATAGCTATTAAATGTAATCACAAACACTTTCCTTTATATTTATAACATTATTTAAAAGTGGTATCAAAACTTGTTTTATGTCAAACTTAACTCTGATACCGCTTTTATTCTCATTTTATTTGCGTATTTTAGCAAATTAAAAAGTTTTATTGTTTCCCTCTAATATAAAAATGACATATAAGGCAAAATTTCCTAGGTACGAGCGTTTGGTTAAAAAATATTTTCTTTTTCACTTAGATGATCACCAAACTTAAACAAATCAAGTACCAAATGTCATTTTATTTTTGAACTTATCCCATCAAAGTTGGGATTATTTTATCCCAACTTTCAGATGGGATAAATTAGTCCAATGATTATAATCTTAGAATTATAATACTTACTAGGATAATTTAGTCCGCGTACCAAACGACCTATTACAAATGATAAAATTTGGTAAATTTTGTTGGTTATCAGTAAAGCAAAGAAAAAAAATAAAAAGACTCCAACATAGTTCAAACGTTACTATACATTTTGAGCCTTTGAGGTTCCAAACCGTTCTAGAAGCAATACCTACCCCTGTATAATCTCTCTATTTGTTTGTATGTCCTAAATCACAAACACTCCAACTCAAAAGAAAGAAAAGAGATTAGAGTGAAAAAGAAAATGTTTTTTAAGCAAACGCTCGTACCTAGGAAATTTTGCCTTATATGCCATTTTTATATTAGAGGGAAACAATAAAACTTTTTAATTTGCTAAAATACACAAGTAAAATGAGATTAAAAGTGGTATCAGAGCTAAGTTTGACATAAAATAAGTTTTGATACCACTTTTAAATAATGTTATAAATATAAAGTAAACTATTTGTGATTACATTCTATTTTGGCTTCTTAATAGACGTGTGAAGTTTTTACATAACTCATTAATTTTGATAAGAAAAACTACTATTTAAATTTAGATTTTCAAAGCATAATTAATAATAAAATATAACAAATCCATAATAAATATATTCTTACGATAAGTATAACTTTAATAATTATTAAGTAATTCGACATTCATCGTCGAATAGACTGGTCCGTTCGTACGATCCACACGGACTTAAAACCGAACTTAGCTTCTCACTAACTACATTCGAAGCTAAATCCTCAAATCCAAATGTAACGCTACATATATAAGTATTCCACACTGTGGTTGACTTTAATTAGACATTGAATTGTCTCAATTTAGCTAATTAATTGGATAGAATTGAGTAGCAATTAGTAAGTTTAGATTTAATTCAATCAATTTAAACGAAAATAGTGATTTTAACATGAATTGCTTCAATTAATTAAGTATTAAATAGAATTGAGTAACAGTTAGCAAATTTATATCTAATGTATATTTGTTCTAAGTCTGAGTGTTTTCTCAATCAAATAGCAAAACTAGGTAAGTTTTGGTGTTCAAAAGATTTAAATTAATTTGGGATTTAAATTAATTTGGTACTTGGTTTATTTAAGTTTGGTGATCATCTAAGTGAAAGAAAATTTTTTAAAAAAAATGTTTTCAGCGTAAATGCGCGCAACTGGACTTGAACTCGGGACCTAAGGGTTCTAAACATGAACCTTGACCAATTGTGCTGCAATAGCATTCGACATTTCATGAAACGGAAATGCTTTTAACCGATATTTTGATCATCTAAGTGGGAAAAGAAAAAAGATTTTTAAACAAACGCGCGCACCTAGACTCGAACTCGGTACCTAAGGTTCTAAAGGAAGACTCTAACCAACTTCACTGCAATAGCATTCGGTATTCTTTGGAACAAAAATCCTTTTATGTTATCCTTTGAATAGAGCAAAATGGTTAAATAAATGACTTTTCAAAATTTAATAGGAAATTCAACGCCAAATATTGGTTTGTTGCATTCTCATAATCAAATTGGAATTAATTCATGATATTCAATATTCTTCATGATTTGTGTTGGTTTTTATCACATCCAATGTTAATGTTCGTTAAAAAATTTCTTATGGCTTAAATAATTACTGGGTTATGTTAAGAAATAATATATGATTTCACACTGAATTAGTGTGTAGCATTAAATGGCTAGTGTGTAAGCATCCACTAGTGTGAATTTTAATTTAAATGGCTAAAACGAGGTGATCCTTCAATGTATGAGCATTAAATACACAACTAATTCAACTTTCCCATTTTCCCTATAAAACAAAGCAAACACACTGTTTGTTGCATAGGAAAAAATTCAACATAAATCACCACACCATGGAGAGAAATTATTTCTCAGCTCTTTCGGAGGAACTTGTAGAAATCATACTTCTTAAGGCCGTGGGTGAAGGTGAATCAAGAAGGGATGTATCATCTATTTCTCTAGTGTAAGTCTGACATACGAAATTATGCATTTATATTACATATATTAATTTTATAATGTATAAAATAAACTAACTGCAGGTGCAAGCCCTTCAGGGAGATGATATTTTCCCCAGTCTTCGAAAAGAGCGTAGGTTTGCTTTATCTCCGTTTCAAATTATCACAAGTTCAAGATAAGCGTAATGTTGGATTTTTACAGTGGTTGCATCAAAGAGGTTTTGCCGAGGCTACACTATGTCTGTGATTTTATAGATTTTTCCATCTAGATCTCCAAAGTGGCGAAGCACTCCTGAGACAGGTTGCTGAAGCCGATATTAATGGGGCAATATATATTCATGGTATTGCCTTGTTAAGGCTGGAAAGGGCCGAGGATGCACTAACAAATTTTCGCAGAATATGGCATGAGCCGGGAGGAAGAGGTCATATGATAATGTTTCGTTCTGCAATGAGATTCGTGCTTGGCGAGGCTAATTTTTGGAAGGTGCGCAGGACCAGACTATGCGAGGGTGGAGTAATAGAGGGTCACTGGTCGCACCGGGACATAATTGTTGTACTTGATTTTAACAAACTTGACATTACCTGTGAGAATTGTTTGATAGATGTCAAAACATTCAAGCTTGGACTGCCAGTGGGTTTCGAAGAGGAGATATTATTAGCAAATGTGTAACGTGTCATCTTAATATAGTAAAATGCGAATTATGTTTATTGTAATGTTTTGTCGTTCCGTAATTACATTTTATTTTCATGTAGTATCTATTGAGGGGTATGCATTTATTGGTGGTAATTATTTGTGTTCAAAAGGATAGAAGTACATTGGTACTTGATTTGTGTAAGTTTGACGATCATCTAAGTGAACGAAAAAAAAGAAAAAAATTGTTTTTAGCCAAAATGCCCGCATCTGAACTCGAACCCATGACACAAGGGTTCTAAACACGAACCTTGACCAATTGTGCTGCAATAGCATTTGACATTTCATGAAACGGAAATGCTTTTAGCCGATATTTTGATCATCCAAGTGAGAAAAAAGATTTTTAAACAAACGCGCGCACCCAGACTCGAACTCGGTACCTAAGGTTCTAAAGGAAGACTATAACCAATTTCGCTGCAATAGCATTCGGTATTCCTTGGAACATTTTTTTTTTAAGCTTACCCTTTGAATAGAGCAAAATGGTTAATTAAATGACTTTTCAAAAATTTAATAGGAAATTCAATGCAAAATATTGGTTTGTTTTGCATTCTCATAATCAAATTGGCAGTGTTTGTTGGGTTTTTTACATTACGAACTTGTGCACACTATGATCGTTAGCGATTCTCCTCGTTATTTTACATTACCGATCGGTAATTGTGAGCTCATTAATAATAAGGTTATAACTCATTTTAGTTCATAGATGCTTCAACACCAAAAGTGACTTGATTCATTATGTTAAGAAATAATGGGTTGACACTGCATCCAAAGTATTAGATACGTTGACGTGTTATCTTCAGAAAAATGAGTATGCGATATGAGATTTCGTTCTAAGGCCTCGTGTTTTCTCAATCAAATAGCAAAACTATATGTTTGCTGCATTCTCACAATCAAATTGGCATCAATTCATGTTATTCATGCTTTGTTTGTGTTTTTAACATCGAATTGTCTCAATTTAGCTAAGTAATTAGATAGAATTGGGTAGCAATTAGTAAGTTTAAATCTAATTCAATCAATTTAAACGAAAATAGTGAATTACAGGTAGTCAACTCTATGGTTGACTTTAATGAGACATTGAATTGTCTCAGTTTAGCAAAGTAATTACAAATTAGATAGAATTGAGAAGCAATTAGTAAGTTTAGATCTAATTCAATCAATATAAACAAAAATAGTGAATTTAACATGAATTGCTTCAATTACTTAAGTATTAAATAGAATTGAGTAACAGTTAGCAAGTTTAGATCTAATTCAATCAGTTTAGCTAAGTATTAGTTAAGATTTAGTAAAAAGTCCGCTAAGTGTTGATTCAATTTGATCATATTATTATATAAATATGTGAATGTAACTATGGTAACAATATTTTGCATTGAATTTCCTATTGAATTTTGAAAAGTCATTTCTTTTACGATTTTGCTCCATTCAAAAGATAACACTTAGCTAAATTGAAGGAAATAGATTTATACTTGCTAATTTAACATGTTTTGATTTCATTAAATTCATTTTGTCTAAAATAATGGATTTAACAAGTAGTCAACACTATGGTTGACTTTGATTGAAACGAACCAATATTTTGCATTGAATTTCCTATTAAATATTGAAAAGTCATTTATTTTACCAATTTTTTTCAATATATCCAAAGAATTATGTTGTAAAGATACCAATGAAATGGGGCTTTGTGTATTGTTTATCACACATTTATATGGTATAAATTGGAGTATTATATTTTAGTGGATAAATTTAATTTTGTGGGCTGTTTGTTGCGAACATAAAGATGGACAAATTTATTTCGTGGGTTGTTTGTTGTGAACATAAAGATGAATGGGCATTGGATTGCTCGAAGAAGTTGGCCTAAACAACCACAACCCACATATTCAGCAGAAGAGGAGAAATGTAGCCCAATATCAAAGTGAAAGAAAAAATGGAAAAAAAAAAACTTTTCACTATATGCGCGCACCTAGATTAGAATGTGGTAGCTAAGGGTTCTAAATGCGGACCTTGACAAATTTTGCTGCAATAGCATTCGTCATTTCTTGGAACGGATATTTATTTAGCTGCCTTTTTTTGATAGAGCAAAACAGTAAAATAAATGACTTTTCAATATTTAATTGGAAATTCAATGCAAAATATAGGTTTGTTGCACTCTCATAATCAAATTGGAATGTAAATAATGATATTCATGCTTTGTGTGGATTTTTTACGTTACGAACTGGTGTACACAACGATCGTTAGCGATTCTCGTCGTTGTTTTACATTACCGATAGGTAATTATGAGCTCATTTATAATAAGGTTATATAACTCGCTATGGTTCATAGTTGCTTCAACACCAAAAGTGACTCGATTCATTATGTTAAGACATAATGGGTTGACACTGCATTCAAAGTATTAGTTACGTTGACGTGTTGTCTTCAAACAAATGAGTATGTGATATGACACTTTGTTCTAAGTCTTAGTGTTTTCTCAATCAAATAGCAAAACTATAGGTTTGTTGCACTCTCATGATCAAATTGACATCAATTCATGATATTCATGCTTTGTTTGGGTTTTTTACGTTACGAACTTGTGTACACGACGATGTTAGCGGTTCTCATCGTTGATTTAATTACCGATCGGTAATTGTGAGCTCATTTATAACAAGGTTATAACTCATTATAGTTCATAGTTGCTTCAACACAAAAAGTGACTTGATGCATTATGTTAAGAGATAATGAGTTGCCACTGCATTCAAAGTATTAGATACGTTAATGTGCTATCTTCAAAGAAATGAGTATGTGATATGACATTTCGTTCAAAGGCTTAGTGTTTTCTCAGTCAAATAGCAATACTAAGTGAGTTTTGGTGTTCAAAAGGATTAAAGTACATTGATACTTGATTTGTTTGAGTTTGGTGATCATATAAGTGAAAGAAAAAATGAAAAAAAAAAAGTTTTAGACTAAATGCGCGCACCTAGACTCGAACTCGGGACCTAAGGGTTCTAAACGCGGACGTTGACCAATTTCGCTGCAATAGTATTCGACATTTCTTGGAACGAAAATTTACTTATCTGCATTTTTTAATAGAGCAAAATGGTAAAATAAATGACTTTTCAATAGTTAATAGGAAATTCAATGCAAAATATTGGTTTGTTGCATTTTCATAATCAAATTGGCAGCATTTCATAATAAGGTCATAACTAATTTTAGTTCACAGTTACTTCAACACTAATAGTGACTTGATTTGTTATGTTGGTAATAAATAATGATTTGACACTGCATTCACAAGAAATAACAATGTTGAGTTCAACAAAAAATAATACAAAATTAAACAACATGAACAAAAATAAAACAAAATTAAACAACATAAATTAATCGTTCACTCAAATTATTCCACTCTTCAATATATAACGTCCAATGGAACCAAATACCGTATATATATACCATAACTAAAATAAAAAGAAGAAAAAAAAAATTAGGAAAAGAAGAAAAAATACACTCTAGGCGAAATACCGTATGTATATAGCCAATATATTACAAATTTACAAGAAAAATAAAAACACTTTCAGATACCAAAACAAAAACAAAAACAAAAAGAAGAAAAAAATACACTCTAAGATAAATAACGTTTGTATATAGCCAATATATAACACTTTACTTACAAGAAAAATAAAAAAACTTTCAGATACCAAAACAAAAAGAAAAAAAATAAAAAAGGAAATACATCCACAGGTCCACTTTGTATGCATACACAATAAGTTTCAGCTACCAAAACAAAAAGAAAAAAAAGAAAAAAGGAAATACATGTATACACAATACAGCTAATCTAAAAATAATAATAAAAAATAGCCACATTAAAAAAATAGGAAATATACATTGAGAACATAAACCATGATTAGCCATGATAATAAAATAATAGGTGAGAGAGAGATTTTTCCTATTAATTATCTTTAAAAAAAAGGGAATGACATTATGAACTAGATATTACTATTATATATGATGTAAAAGCACATGATAATAAAATAATAAAAAGCAAAGATTCCCTATAAAATGACTAATATATCCTCATTTTTGACAGTTTTTATCAAAAGTGATTTTGCCAAATAGATTTTTCCTATTAAATATTCTTTAAAAAAAAGGGTATCTATAAAATTTAAAAGATAAATAATACTATGAACTAGATATAATATTATATTAGGAGTAACTTTTAATTGATGGAAAATAGTCAATTTAGGAGTCCAGGGATTTTCGTTCCTCAGTCAAAGTGACTTGTCCCTGTTAAGCTAACGTCACTTCCGACATTCGCTGTCGTAACATCTTTCTTCTGCTCCAACTGAAGAAGAAAACTCCATTTCTCTAGTATTTTCCTCTTAGCAACACGTCCAATCATTAAGTTGTAGGTGCTTTTTCAGCGTAAATAAATTTTCATCGTGGCTTGAATAATTTTAGATCTTGATTGCTTCTACTATACCCTGAAATGTCTTGAACTGTTAATTTTCTGTACAATTTTGGTAATGATCTTGCATAACGTCTAACACGTTTTCATTACCTTTTTCAGTTTGGTCATTCAAATGACTCGTCAATTCATTCTGTTTTTCCTGGTGTCCACTCTCTCTATCCTTAACAGGTGAGCACAGTGTTAGTGTCATTTGCTTGCTGCCGTTTTTTTTTTTTTTTCTTCTTTTTTAGTTTGGTAAGTAACTCTTCTTTCCTAATTTGCCTTAATAGACAAAACTATTTAGTACTGAAATGAACTCAGCTTGAATAGAGTAGAATAGATATAGAGGATTCATATAATCAACCCCAACAACTCGAATTGAGATGTAGTTGATTGAATTGTGTAGGTAACTCGTCAAAGATTTTGGCTTTATCTGAGGAGCAAATTTCCTCGTTATCTACATTCTTTGATCATTTATCAAAGAATGCATCTCGTTATCAAATGATTGAACAATCGGGAGCAATTTACTTACGATAATTAGTTGGAATTCATAAAAAGCATCTAATGAATTATGAGTTCAGTCCATCCTGTTCAGTAGAAAAAAAGATATTTCTTGCTCATTATTAGACAATTACTTAATTCACGAACTTCGTGTGAGAAAATAGTTTTCATTTCCCATCTAATGGAAAACCGTTTTTTCGCTCTGCTTAAATATTGTGGTAATTCTTGCCATTATTTGTCTTGTTGCTTATTGTTCTTTCTCCCCCATCATTGTGTATTCTGTGACTATTTTTTGTTGCTCTCACACTGGATTTAGACTTCTCGTGACATAAAAATCTATCACTCAATCAACTATGCGTCAGTCTGTAACTAGTTGGAGTCTACATATTAATTCTCAAATCCATTTTATTGAATTGAGTTGGCTATATGAATCTTAAAATGATTAAACAGAAAATAGTAGGGAAAATAAAGGCCCTTCTTAGGGTACAAAATAAGTGATTTTAGACATTATAAAAGGAAAATTGATTCTTGAACCCCTTTCATGTTCATGTCACGTTGAGGTATTGCAGGAAAAAAACAGCAAAAGCCTATCCAACTTATCGTAATCGATCGGTTAACATGTTGGTTAATCGTATTTTGAAAGACAGAAAAAAATCATTGGCTTTTGAAATAATCTATCGAGCCATGATTATCATTGGATAGTCACTTCGCTTTCCTTTTAGAGAAAACTGAAAGATTGAGCAGAAAAAGAAAAATATAGAGAATTTGGATTTGTTGTTCACATTATGTACTTCTCTTTTGTCAATGCTCTAATGCTGCAGATGTTCAGCAGACTCTTCTACAAAAACGGAAAGGACATTGGCTATAATAAAGCCAGATGGTGTTTCTGGAAACCACACAAATTCTGTAAAGGAAACAATTCTCAATCATGGATTCAAAATCGCTGAGGAATTGTTCATTCAGCTTGATGAGGATCGTGTGAAAACCTTTTATGCTGAACACTCTTCTAGGAGCTTCTTTCCGAGCCTTGTTGAATATATGACCAGGTAAACTTTCTCTGTCTGGCGATGGTCTTTGATTCTGAATTTGCTAGTAAGGCTCATTTTGTTTCTTACCATGGTACCTCTTAAATTGGTACTGCTGCTGTGTTATTTGTCTTTTTTCCTTTTTAATGTATTGCTTCAAACAACTTACTGGTTCTTTGAGGAGTCTGCTGATAGCACACGACTCAGCGAAACGAAACAAATATGAGAAAAATCACTAAGAACGAATAAAGGATAGGATGAATTTGAGTTTAATGAATTAGAATAACACAAACTCAAGTATTTTACTTCAATTGAATCCTTGTTATCATTAATGATCATTCAAACCCCAAGACAATAGCGATAGAACCAAAGAAAGAATCATATAAAGAAATAATCAGTCAATTCCAAACTAATACGAAAGAACCGACTAGTTAGTATTCCAAACAAGATTCAATCTAGAGAGAGAAAGAAACAAGAGGGAATACAAGAAATCTTACCCTAAAGATGCAAGTGAAAGTTCAAGAAGAAGAACATGGAATCAATCCGTACACTTAGAAACGTTAAACTTAGGGTAAACCTCTCAAAACTAAACTTCTACAAAAACTCCCTAAACTAATGGGATGGTTATTAAGTATTTATGGTTATGAGGGAATACAAATAAAAAAACCAAACATCCTTAAAAACTTTTAGAATCCGCCACAGTCCAAGTTCATGATCTGGATCTAGGTCGATGATCTGGTAAAACGTCTACCTCTGCTATTCCCAGGTCAATGACTTGGAACCAAGTCATTGCTCTGGAGTCTTTCCTCTACCGTTCTCAGGTCAATGGACTTAATTGGAACCAGGTCATTGATCTGGAGTGATTTTAGCCCAAAACTTGACTTTTAGGACGCTATCACTCTTACCACAAGATACAACTGAGATTTGAGGTTCTTTAGCAATTGGAACGATTGGAAGGCGGCATAGGTAAACCCGTTTTCTCTATGTTGCATGGTTATGAAAAGTTGGGACAGCCGGACAGGAAGCAGATACCCTTATTTGGCTAGACAGAAAAATGGGAGCTTTAGCGTTTTCTACTCCTACTTGTTCAGCTAGTGGTGATGCAAGATGGTGTCCATGGTAGGCATTAGCAGGACAAACGCACCTAAAAGGCAGCTAATTTTGTTGGAGAATGATAATAACACAACCCACAACCTGGATAATTTGCAAAGATGGGGAGAACTGTGTGTCTCAAGGACGAGAACATATGTGAATCACCTCCTTTTTAATAAGGTGGAGCATGTTTTATGTGTCGTTTGGAGTGGGATGGTTTTGGAAGGAACCAATTTGGAATGCATATCATCATTGAAAGTGTTCTATGTCAGCATGGAAGTCCAAGTATTTTGATGGTGTAATCAGAGAGCTGAGACGCAATTGATTGAAACAAAGGCTTGTAATAGATATAATTTCATCAATCAAAGGAAAAAAAATGTTTTTTTAAATGATATAGAAAGGCTTTGGACTCTTCCGAGAGCTTTAGAGATATAATGTTGTATGAAATGATATAGAAGCTCTTATGTGAATAATGTAGAAAGTTGTACGAATATTTTGAGTGGTTTAAAGATTTAGTTTTATATAACTGATACAGCACCAGCTTGGTGCCTTTTCATCCGTTTCAATTAAAGTTACCTTAGTTATCGAGAAAAAGGTCCTTTTTCCATATATCCACTTCATAGTCATTTCATTGCATGGACAGAAATAGAAAAAAATAGTGAACATCTGTCTACTACATTGTTGCTATTATGTTGAATTTAGAACAGTTTCATCGACTGAATTCTCATGAGAATTTTTGCAGACTACTCCTCCTCTCTTCTCATCCATTTACCACTCCTTTTTTCCTTCATTGACCATTTATCATTAGTGGTCCAGTGTTGATAATGGTTCTGGAGAAAGGGAATGCCATCGCTGACTGGCGCGCATTAATTGGTCCAACTGACCCACTCAAGGCAAAGGTTACTCATCCTCACAGGTTTAGACCCTCTCTTTTTTTCTTTTCTATTTTCCATGTCTATTACTATTACATCGGCCATAAAATTAGAAGATTAGAAAGTTAAATAGATAGCCATAGCAGGAGTTTTCTTTCCTTAATAGAAATACTTACACTTACCCAAACAAAAAAATAAAGGTAATGCCTTTTAGTTTGACCGCTATTAATAGGCTTTTGTTGATTCTGAGTGAGACATAAGTATCTTAACCTGTCTTTATATATTCAGTGTCAGAGCCATATGTGGGCTGGATTTACAGAGGAATTGTGTTCATGGTTCTGACTCACATGAGTCTGCTGGCCGGGAAATATCTTTCTTCTTTAAAAGGACGTCATCAGGTCAAATTACTAAGCCCATTTTATCTATGCTTCTAACTATGTGCATGCATTTTGTTCTTGAGTTCTCTCTTTCACAAAGTCTTTCCAATGAAAAGAATCGGAGTGACGATATTCGGTTTTTGTTGGTTATGACATGTGATGAAAAATGTACCAGTCTTTCCCGACCCAAACGAAAGAACAACAACAACAACATACCTAGTGTATTCCCACAAGTGGGTCTGGGAGGGTAGGATGTACGCAGACCTTACCCCTACCTTCGTGGGGTAGGGAGGCTGTTTTCGATAGAATCTCGGCTCGAGAGAAACGATACAAACGAAAGAAAAGACAAAAAAAGAAATTTTAAAGAAACAGTACTAGTCTTTTGCTTGGTTGATGTACCAAGCAAACTCTCTGCAGAACCAACTAACTAGAATTAAAATGTAATCAAGAATCAGAGACTAAAAAGAAGTAGATCCGGTGTTCATAAGTTTGCACTGCGTATTTCCCACTTAAAATCAATTGAACTAATATCTTATCAGAATCAAAACTGATCACCACTGTGTATCTCTGCCTCTCGTTGTAAACAAATGGAGAAACTTTTCAAGAGAATGATGTTTGAGTTTTTGCATATGATGTCCATTATTTTAATTCAAGAGAGGAGTGCACAAGTAAACTCGTAGTTAACTTGTATGCTTGTTGCCATCAAGATACTCTGGCTGATTTATGTTCGCAAAATTCATTTCCTACTGCAGGACATACATCTAAGCATGATGAATTATAAGTTCTTGAAGAAGGATTGTCTGCAATTGGGATTCCTCTATGAACAGTTTGTTGCAGCTCAGATAACTAGAGTTGTCCTCTGAGATGCCATATCCTGCAAGACCAAGCTTAGCAGATTGGTTATTGAGATTGGTTATTGGGGTGAGACAGTAGATTTCCTTCTTGGCCGTTAATCAAAGACGATGGAGCCTATGTTATATGGGTTTGGTTGTCAGTTTTTCGACATGGAACATAGCTATATATGTGAAAAACACTACAATGTCAACAAAATTTAAATTGTGAATTCATAATTTGAAATGTACAATGAATTTAATGCTAAGAAGTAAGAACTTTAAAGTTCAAACTCATCAGATTTAAATCATGAATTTGTCTCTGCAGTCAACGAACCATTTCTTGTCTGATCCACTTTGCTGCAATTGTCAGCTTGGTCTTACCCCCATTAAGTGTTGAAGGTTGTGGGAAATTCCTCTCCAAGTGATAGATGTACCATGGAAAAACGTTTTGTGAGCCCTGGCAAAGTGTGGTAGCGGATCAGTATATGCATGTCAATATCATTTGGAAGAACAAATTTCCAGGCAACATGATTTGCCTTTTTTATTTCATATTAAATCAAGTTTATGTTTAACAAGCCGGATTTTAACGAGCCAATCACATATTTCAATATCATGTGTTATACAGACGTAATAAGGTTTAAGCCCACATATTTCAAATTCACAGGGTAACGTCACTAATGCATCTGTTTTAGGTCCTCATGAATGCCTCAAAAACTTTGTTATTATTATATAACTAATCATTACTATGTGTTTATAATTTGTAGCTTTGTATGCAAAAAACATGTCACATTTCTTATTTTATATATATAAAATATAACGGGATATCTTATTTGAAATTAATAAAATATTAGTCATTTATTGCTATGCAATACATCGGTTCTTTTTGTCAAATATCTTATTGGGAGATATTTTAATTAGTTTATGAAAATATTAGAAATATAAGGAAATAATGAACATTTTTAAGTATTAATTGTAACTTTGTGATACGTATTTTTAGTAGTTATAAGAAAAAATTTTCTGAAGAATTAAAATTAATCATAACTTGAACTATTGAAATAAAAACTTGATAATATGAAAAAAATATTTAATGCCTTACCGTGTCACTATACAAGAAAATTATAATTTTATTTATATTAAAAAGACTTGAAAATGATATTTAATTCTATATAACATATAATTTTCTAATTATCATAAATATAAGGTTTCATCTTTTCGGTTTTAGTTTGAGTTGCTCAAATGAGTGAGTAAATTTGGTTAAGTTTTTATTTCTCAGTAATAAGCACATATACCTACCTTGGTGGTTCTGATTTTTTCTTCTTCTCGTACATTGTTCTCCTTTTTTTCTTGTTTGCAATGGTTTTATTTTCCATTTTATACTTAACTTTTCGGAGTCATTTATTTTTATTTATTCATAAAAATAATTGATTGTTGATTGTTTTTGGCATTTGGAAAATCTCTTCAGAGAAGGCTCTCGGTGCACGTTTAGCAAGGATCCGCTAACGTACGCCAGACGCCGCCATGGCAAAAGCTAGACGGAAAAAATCTCCCCGCCGCCTCCGGAACAACCACCACCACCAGATCCTGACCCTCCCACACCTAAAGTAACGTTTACATGTATTGTTACGCTGGAATCCAGACTTCCCCAATCATTACCCCCAATTCAATTTGGTCAATGGTTGGTGGGAAGGGGTAGTATTCCGACTGTCTTCCACCACCCGCCTAGTAGAGCTCAGTTGCAGCAGAATCCTGGGAAGATAGTAGAACACAAGTCACCAGAAAAGGAAAACAGTGCACCACCCGCTAAACAGCTTCGAACCTGCGCAACAAGTAGATGTAGCTTCCAACACTATGACGAAGCTTTCTTTCTCAGCTACTTCAGCAGGTATAAAGGACCCTGAGCCAAAACAACAATTCATAAAGCATCCATCGTTGAAGAAAATTCTGTTAGGCAATCGTTCTCTCCAACAAGGTAAGAATCTCGACTATTTTCCACCTATAGTTAAGGATGGGGTAAAGATAGTGAGATTAAACCCAGAGGAGGTTCGAGAACAAAGAGAGAAATGGCAAGATGCACTAATAGGATATGTTGTGGGTGGAAATCCCCTCTTCAAAGATATCTTTGAAATATGTTATGGGGTATGGAATTTTGTTGAGACTTTACATGTTTGCCTTCACACTGATGGCTATTTCATTTATCGATTTAAATCTGAAGAGGAGAAAAATATGGTACTAAATAATGGACCCTATACTTACAATAACAGACCTCTGGTTGTAAGACAATGGGAGCCAAATTTCCAAATCAGTGAAGCATCAACTAGGCTATTACCGATTTGGGTTACTTTCCCTAGTTTACCAATTGATTACTGGGCAACAGAAAACCTAGGTCGAATAGCTAGTTGTTTGGGCAAGCCAATTTGCACAGACAAACTTACAGCTTAAGGTTAAAGAGTGTCTTATGCACGAATGTTCATCGAGATGGATGTGACACTCCCATTTCCTGAGTCTATACACATAGACTCTCGTGGTGACAAGGTCATTGAGCAAAGGGTTGACTATGACTGGCAACCTAAGTATTGTGCAACTTGTCTTCAGAAAGACCAATATACTGACAAATGCACTGCTAAAACCTCAGAACAAGAAAAAAATGAGGGGAAGAGAGTAGGAAATAAACACAGGAGAAAGACAAGACAAGAGAAGAAGTCTAAGCCTGATGAACTAAGGCCTGAAACAGTAGTTCAACAGCGTGATGCAAGCAAGGAGTAGCAGCTAGAGGGCCAACAACCTAATATTGAGGCCAAGGCACCTGATATTGCACTAGTCGAACATACACCTCAGGAACTAGAGAAACTTAAACAGAGAGGGAAACAAAAAATGCATCAAGCTCAACTAGATAAGCCTGGGACACAAGGAGCAATCACCAATGTTGAGAAGTATCTTGAACTCAACAGGAAAAAGGCTCTTACTATCCCAGGATGTGAAGATAATGCAAAAGGAACTAATAGGGGCAACCAAGTCCTACTGCAACCCCCATGATATTTTGCTCTTAGAATGTAAGGGGCTTAACCATCCTTACAAGCAAAAGGCCCTTAAAACCTTTTTGCTTAAGAATAAAGTAGACTTAATAGGTTGTGTAGAAACCAAAGTTAGAGTTCACAAAGCTGAAAAAATAAAGAGGAATATGGGCATTGATTGGGAGGTGTTCATTGATTATCCAACAGTTCCATATGGAACGATTTGGGTATATTGGAAGCATTAGAGTACAGATACTTCACTCAGATTCCCAAGTGGTGCACTGATCTGTCACTGATTTAGGATCTCAATTAAAATGTTTGATGACCTTTGTCTATGGGTATAACACTGCCACTAAGAGAGCAGATATCTGGAGACAATTGAGAACTATAGAGGCAGGGTCAGTGAGCCTTGGGTAGTGCAAGGGGATTTTAACACTGTTCTATCAGTACATGATAGGATAAATGGGCATCCCGTACACACTCATGAGACAACTGATTTTCAAAGTTGCATTGAAGATATAGGGTTAGGACAATTAACTAGAAGAGGATGTCAGTATTCATGGAGTAATAAGAGGGATGCAGATTCTAGGGTTTACAGCCTTATAGATTGGATTTTGGGAATGATCTATGGTTTATAAGTATAGCAGCCTAACAACGCACTACCTACTCCGGAGAGTTCTGACCACTCTCCTATACTTGTCAGAACTGAGGTAGATAGACAAGCTCTCCCTAGACCATTCAGATAATACAACACACTTTTGCAGCAGCAAACCTTTCAAGACTTAGTCCAAAGGACTTGGAAGAAGAATATCACTGGTATACTATGTATGGAATCTGGAGGAAATTGAAACTAATAAAGAAAGGGGCAACACAGATGAACAGTATTGATAGAAAGATTGAGGACTTGCAGGAGACATTGGCCAATGCAAAGATGCAACTGAGCACTGCTCTTTTTAATCCTCAACTTATTGAGGCTGAAAGACGAGCTATAGCTCAATTACAGAAGTGGTCACAGATTCAGGAAAAAGTGCTCAGACAAAAATCTAGAGTTAATTGGATTGCTTATGGGGACTCTAATACAAGGTATTTTCATGCTTATTTGAAAGCAAAGCAGGTAAGAAATAGAGTTTCCTCTATCTGCAACACCCATGGCACTGTTCTCACAGATAGTTCAGCAGTTCAGTTGGAGTTTGTCAATTTTTTTTACAGATTTGTTGGGTACTAATGCAGATGAATTACCATGCATTGATATGAATATAGCTAGAGATGGCCCTTGCTTGACCATGGAACAGCAAAGGCAATTGAATAAGGAGTTTATCAGGGAAGAGATATCTAGTGCACTAAAAAGTCTTCCCTCAGACAAATCACCAGAAATAGATGGGTTTCCAGCAGAGTTCTTCAAAGAGTATTGGGAGGTGATTGGTGAAGATGTAACAGAGGCTATACTTGAATTCTTCACTACTGGAAGTTACTTAAGAGTATCAACATAACTACAGTTACATTGGTGCCCAAAGTTGCAAATCCCACTTATGTGAAAGAGTTTCGACCAATAGCATGTTGTACTACCATTTACAAACTCATTGCAAAAGTGCTGACTGCTAGGCTCAAATTAGTAGTTGACAGTATAGTGAGACCCTCTCAGTCTGTATTTATTGAGGGTAGAAGTATACTAGATAATGTGGTTGTTGCACATGAAATTGTCAAAAGTTATTCCCACAAGAATGTGTCACCCAGATGCTTAATTAAGATAGATATTAGGAAAGCTTACGACTCAGTGGAATGGAGCTTTTTGAAACTGGTTCTTCATGAATTTGGCTTCCCAATTAAGCTTGTCTCATTAATAATGGAGTGTGTCACAACAGTACAGTATTCCCTAATTTTAAATGGTGGACTCACTCCTCAGTTATAAGCTAGAAAAGGGCTGAGACAAGGTGATCCAGTGTCATCGTACTTGTTTGTATTGGCAATGGAATACCTCAACATATCTCTTAAACAACTCAGACACAGCCCAAATTTTAACTACCACCCCAAATGTGAGAGAATGCAAGTGGTACATACATGTTTTGCTGATCATCTGCTCCTATGCAGTAGGGCAGATCAAGGATCCATCCAGTTGATGCTAAAGGCATTTACACACTTCTCTCAGGTCTTAGGACTGCATGCTAATTTGGAGAAAATCTCTATATACTTGGTAGGGGTGTCTCAAGCTTTCAAAGATCAAATAATTGTTGAAATGCAGTTTACAACAGCGGAGATACCATTTCGATATTTGGGAGTTCCTTTGTCATCAAAGAAGCTTAGTATTCAGCAGTGTATGCCCCTAGTGGAAAAAATAGTTGCCAGGATCAAATGTTGGACCACCAAACTACTTTTTTATAATGGTAGATTGCAACTTATCAAGAGTGTTCTCTTTGAAATGCAAACATACTGGGCACAGGTTTTTCTATTGCCTAAAAAGATTACTAAACTGGTTACAAGTATCTGTAGGACATTCCTATAATGAACTTTCAAAGAGGGCACTTGTAGCTTGGGAAAGGCTCTGCTTGCCTAGGTCTGTTGGAGGATTAAATATTAGAGATGTATATCAATGGAACAGAGCAGCTATTTGCAAGCTACTCTGGGCAATTGCTGCTAGGAAAGAGACTCTGTGGGTTCAGTGGGTCCATGCTTTCTACATAAAATCCCAAAGCATAGATGAGATGATGAGTCCTAAACAGGCTAGTTGGATTGTAAGGAAAATTATTGGTGCTAGAGACTGGTTTGATAATAGAGACATACTTACAAAGCTAAACAAATTCTGCAAGAGAAGAAAATTCAGCATCAAAGTGGCTTATCAATCATTTATTCCCCAATGTCCCAAGGTCTTTTGTGGAAGAGCATCACTATGGGGAATGGCATAATTCCTAGGCAATAGTTTATCACTTGGCTAGCCATCCAACACCGACTGGCTACAGTTGACAGATTATCCAAATGTGGCATTCAAGTAGTACTCTGTGACTCAGGAACAGAGGAAACACTAGCTCACCTTTTCTTTGTCTGCAGGTACTTTAGCCACATCTGGAATGCACTGCTGAGATGGTTAGGGATTACGTACACTCTACTAGTTGGAATACAGAAGTTACATGGCTGACCCAAAGAGTGAAGAGTTCAAGACCAAAGCCTGAGATATTACGGTTCTTGTTTAATGCAACGGTCTATCATGTTTGGCTGGAAAGAAATGCAAGGAGATTCCAAGGAATTCAGTGAACTAGTGGAGATAGACTGAAGGAGATAGTAGTTCAACTACATGTCAAGGGAAATGGAAGCAATTGCTAACAACTCTCAACAGTTATCCAGTCTAGAGGAATTAGATAGCTCTTATTCAGTGTATTCAGATTCCTTAGACTAGAGTGCTTATTTTAGTAATTATGAGGTCTAGTTCTAGTGTTTATATGAACTAGCAGCTGTAAAAAGTTCTATTTTGGTTGAATAAAAATTTTCCATTTTCAACCAAAAATAATAATAATAATAATTGTTTGAATGAATTAATCATTAAAAGGATAAATTTATAGGTTTGCATCTAAAAGAATTAAAAGAGTGAATTTCGAAAAAATACATAAATTTTATTTAAAATATTTATGAAATCTCATAAAATTTTGACTTTAAGCCACGAATTGTATTGAGCCGGCCTGATTTCAGTAGCAGGTTCTGACACATACGTAAGGGTAGAACGTTAGTAAATAGTCGAGTTCTATCCTTTCATACTAGTAGTCGTAGTATTATTCTTGTAGTTCCTTGTCCTTCAAATTCTATTACTTGTACTATCTGTTGTTTCTTGTACTTTCCCTTGTATTATTTTTTGGTAGTTACGACTCCTTTTTCAGTCAGTTTTATCACGTTTTTCCTAAGATTTTGCCATGATTTTTTTTATATATACTGCTTTAATTGCTTGCTCTTGTGCTGAGTGTCTAACGGAAACTACCTCTCTACCTCCAAATATAGGGGTAAGGTCTGCGTACACTATACCCTCCCCAGACCTCACTTTGTGGGATTTCACTAAGTATGTTTTTCTTCTTGTTGTTCTGACATACACGCCAATTTCCTTTCAACTCTTAGCTTTTATTGATACATATTTGGACAACCACTGATCATGAGTACTAATTCTTACTAGATACTATGGAAAATGGTCAAATTTGCTCATGTATTATTTGAAATTGAGTAACTTTTTCTTCGATAAAACTTTTGATTTAATTAATCTTTTTCATTAGGAAAAGACGTTGTTTTCTTGGTTTTGCCTTTGACTCCTTACGCCGCTCCAATCTATAGGTAACTTTAAACCTTAGTAAAAAATTAAAGTGTAAATTCGGACCTTTTTATTTGAAGGATTTGAACACTCCGTGTCACGCCCTGAACCATGGCCTGAGCGTAACACAGTACTCGGTGCCTGTCTGCATATGACCGAGCGAACCAACCGGCTGGCTAGATTAACATGTGGTATACTGATATCTAAGTATGATAAACACATGCTAATCGAGTGAGAATAACTGACTGAAATATATATGTGTGGAAGAAATACTAAAAGTCTGCAATACTGAATAAGTAGTAGCCAAAAGGGCTAACTATATAATCCAACAAAATACCGAAATATCTGACTGAGTGTAATCTGTAAGGCTTTCATCGAATAAGGAATATCGATCGACTAGGGACAAGGCCCCCGGCATACCTTAATACTGAAATACTGTCTGTTGACTGATTGAATATAAAGATAAAGGTAGGGCCTCAGAGAACTGAGGCTCACCACCGACTAGTCGAATCGAAAGCCTCCTAGCGAGTCGCGTTCGCACTGCTGTGTATCGGTATCCGCGTCATGGAGACGGCACCCCGAGCAACGGGACGTCGCATTACCGGAATTGTACTAGTATGTAAAGCAACTGAATGAAATAATAAGTTGAAATGAAACTAAACTGAAATGCTGATAATGGTGGAAACAGTGAAGTAAAGATATGGATACTCCTGTCCCGAATAATGAATATCCTATTTCTTCATGCGTGACCTTAGGTCCAATAATAATAATATATGCAAAATCTATGGCTCGATGCCTAACTATACGTATACATGTCCGTTGACCTTAGGTCAATATCGTAGGCTTTGATGCCCCACAAGTATTTAATAACAAACCGAGACCGAGATATAAGCGATAACAAGATCCGATTCGATTATGAAGATAAAATTAGTAATTGTTCATAATAATTCTAAGTATTCATACTAAGACTCATGAGATACAATTCACAAGTCTATACTGATTACGTACTGAGTTCATGATATTCAAATTAATCACCATGAACGAATTCGAAACTATAAGCCTAGAAGATAACGGATTCTACAACTATTCAAGAAACTAGGGTAAAGCGTATTCGAAGTCAATTTTGATAAGTATGAAGAATGAGGCGTA
Organism: Lycium ferocissimum; assembly: GCF_029784015.1. Classification (NCBI taxonomy): domain Eukaryota; kingdom Viridiplantae; phylum Streptophyta; class Magnoliopsida; order Solanales; family Solanaceae; genus Lycium; species Lycium ferocissimum. The sequence goes on along the minus strand of NC_081353.1, from coordinate 51,099,413 downwards.
GGGATAATCATAAACAATCCCTAACGTAGATAGTTAGCCTCACATACCTTATTTGCTTCACAATCCTCAATCCAAGAGTCTGAATTCTGAGAAGAACCCAAAGCCTGTGTCTCAAACCTTATCTGTGGGTTTTCATGAAAACCCTATGTTAAGAACAATGAATTCTATCTTAGATTATCTAAATACATGATAGAATTTGATTGGAATAGGTAGAACTTGCTTACCTTAGAGTTCCTGGGATGGAGAGGAGAGAAGTAAATCGTTCTAGGGTTTTTGGGACTTGTAAAAATAAAATTAGAACTGAAACCAGGTATTTATAGTTTTCTTTGGTTGAAAATGCGAGGATCTATATATATATATCCGTATTCTGAATTACGGTCCGTAAACCTGGACCGTAATTAAGCATGTTCAACAAGACAGAAACACTATAGCACCTCATTCCCAAATATGACCATTAAATGCGGGCCGTATTTCAAAATTCGGTCCGTATTTAACTATAAAATTTCCATAGCTAATTTCCAGAATGCACAGTGATTTAGATGCCAAATTATGATTTGAAATACGGGCCGTATACTGAAATACGGTCCGTATTCTGGGGCGTAAATCCCCATCTGACAACTGAAGAGAAATTTCCAATTCCCACATTCTTTATCTGGTTTTCTAAGTCTAGAATCATGATCAAAGCTTAAGTTAAAGGTCTGAGGTGTTACACTCCGGAATCCACCCAAGGACAAAAACGAGATGATTTGATAACGACAAAGATATGAATTAACCAAAAGAGTAATGAAATGCATAAATATGGCTAGTGGATGTAATATTTTATTAAAATTATCCCAGTTTTTTTCTATAGTTCCCATTAAATCTAACGGTCGAGTTTGGTAAATTTTTAACCGAGACTAAAAATGTTAACTCTTAGCAAAGATAAACAATCTAAATTGTCTAGTGCTGCATACTTAAGAACTATTTTGAACCTACTGTCACGACCCAATTCACTAAGTCGTACGGGTACCTGCCTTTTCCACCTCGGTGGGCGAACTCTTATCCCAACAATCATAAAGCATAAGTAAAGTGGAAGAAAATAGAATAACGTAAGTCTCATAATAATGATATAAGAAATGCGAAAGTAATGAGAATCCAACCCCAGTATCTGGTCTGGTCATAAAAGAGCATCTAAACCAAAATACTACAAGTCTGAATAATACATAAGTCTCAATGATGTCTCGAAAAAGAAATAAGACATCATAAATAAGAAGAGTCTTCGGGCAGCGATCGTCATCATGCTCACCCTGAAAAGACTCTGCAGGAACCTCGATAATCAGCCACGAGGGATAGAAGTAGATCCAACCTGGTACTCTGCATTCATAAAAGAATGCAGTAAGTGTAGGTCAGTACAAACAACAAGTACTTGTAGGTATCATAGGCCGACTAAGACTAGCTAACGTATATAAAGACAATAAAGCAAGATAAACACGTAAAAACAACAAGGTACAAGTCAACACAAATCAATAACCGCGGCACAACTCATCACCTATGTTATACCATCTAAACCCAATTGTGCCAAGTCTCAGTATAACCAATTTGAACCAGTATATCACAATCATATCACAACCATATCACAGAAAACCAAGAGATACAATCCAATGCAATAATGTATGAATGATGAATGCAATGCATATGCACCGTATACATGTACTCCGACGATGGAACATCACGTCTACAAAGACACGACTCATGGGGGACGTGAAGTTGATGTACGATACTCCGCACACAGCCCAAAGATGACTCCATATCCAACCAATACGCCTCATATCAGTCATTCCGCACACAGCCCAGAGATGACTCGATATACAATAAGTCTCAGAATAGTACCGGTCACTCCGCACACAGCCCAGAGATGACTCGTATCAAATGTGTCTCAATGCATCTGTATTTCCTTCTCACTTTCCATCCTCAGTACTATACTAAGGCAATATCAATGCATCATGGAAATGAGTATCAATACGATGCAATGTAATGTCAAATAAACAATTCAATCCCAAACAGTACCACACATGGCACACAAGTAATATCAATAATAAGGCTACACAATAAGCCACAATGAAATCACAATTCTCATGTCAATATCAAATCAAAGTAAGGTACCGCAATATCATAATCATGATATATCACTAATCACCAATATCCAATGTTTCAATGTGGCAACGAGCTAATAAGTAAATAGAACAAGATAAGTCAACAATGCAACGGGGTGTCTAGCCCCCAAATCATTCAACGAGGCCCAACCTAAGGCAATATCCAACCCAACTTCATACCCGAAGGTTTACATGCATTCTCCGACAATATCATCTAAACATACGCTTCGCTAATCGAAGTCTCACTATAAGGTAAACCGTAACCTACCTGGAAAGCCGAACAACAAGTCTCCAACAGTCAAACCTTTGCCTTTCCCTTCCTTTGAGTCTCGATATAATGGAAGTCTAATCATATCCGAATTATGAAATTAGAATCAAGAAGAAACATCATTCAATCCTTACTTCTATTCAAGACTCAAATCTCAACCTATGGAATGGGGTTTATGCACTAAAAATATAAAATTAGGAATCTATAGGTCTCAACATGAAATTAATGTTCTAGGTGATCAATTCCCATCAATTATATGCTAGAAGAACTAACAAATCACTTAGATTCGGATTCTAGGCAAAACCCCCAAATTTGGGTATGAACCCTAACTTCCAATTTCATAAATCAGTCAGGAATCATGCAATAATAGTTTCTAATCATCAATTCCATGCTTAATGAAACTAACCCAATCAATAATTCAAGGATTCATAGTCTAGGACAAAGAACCCATAAAACCCTCTTTTAATCCTCAAGTTCTTAATGAAACTTGCATGATTTAGAGATTTCCTATGATGATTAATGGAATATGGAATAGCAATGAAGATGGAAGGACTTACCACAATGATTTTCCCCCAAGAAATGCCTTGAAATGCTCGCAGATAGCTCTATTTTCGGAGGTGATGCTTGAATGAAAAACTTAGGGCTTTTAACACACATTTAATGAATCTAACTGCCCGTCACCAGCTCCCGCGGACCTGCTTCTGCGGTCATTAGACCACTTCCGCGATCCTACCCAAAATACACTTAGACGCTGCAGCGACAGGGCCACCGCTAAAACGGTACCGCTGCCGCGGTCCTGGTGCCGCTAAAGCGATACACCAGAAACCAGAAAATTACACAAGTTCACTAACTCAACCCGAAATCCCGACTATCGAGACCATCTGCTCACAAACCATATACGTAGACATACATAAAAGCACGCTACGAACGCACTCGTGGCCTCGAAATTTTCAACGGAGGTCTCGTTGACCGAGTCAACCCCCGATACCTCAAAACTAACTTTTCAACCTAAGTCCCAAAATGCACCCGAGCGCATTGGGAACCGAACCGAAAATACACACGAGTTCTAAAAGATCATCTGGACCTCTCGAAATTGACGAATTTTCAAAAAAGGTTCGTTTACCAAAAAGTCAACTTTGACTCAACTCTTTTTCACTTTTAGCCCAAATTTCCCACAAAGTCACCCAAATCAAATTTAAAGACCTCGAGAAGCGTGTCAACGGTCCCCTCGGATCAAATGTGAGCTAAACAAGCTCGAAAAAAGGGTCAAAAGCACCAAAAAGGCTATAACGACCAAGCCGGCCGTTACACCTACTCTCAAACATAAGAAACGATTTTTGTCATTACTTTTCTCATTATAGATAGAACTTAGATGAAAAAGAATGCATTTTTGTTATTCCGATGGCAAAAAACGGTTCACTACTACTCCATTAGAGAGAGAAAATTGAGCAATTCTAGATAGTGCATGAATAAATTTAGACCTTTTTCCAAAATGGTTATTTGTAGAGCCTAGATTAACAAAGGGTATTTTACCTGGTATGCAAATTTTACTATTCCATATAAGCAAGAATGAGGTGCTTTTGTAGCTCTCACAGGGACATTTTTGTCAATTTGCTAGAGTTAGCTTTCTCTAACAAATTGGCAAGTGTTGTTGACTTCTTGTCTCTCTTTTATGTTACCCTTGATTTAGTTCAATATTACTTAGTTACCATCACATAAGTTGGTAATTAAACAAAAACCCTTTTGAGATGTTTTGCATGACCATAATTAGGACAATTTTTAGAAGGCCAAAAGTGCTATTTTTTTTTTCTTTTCAAAAAGTGATTATTTTAAAAGAGTCTCCAACCCCTCCCCCCAACCCCAATTTTGCATTGCGTGATGTTTCGACAATAATTTTTCACGTGATAAACAAATATGTGTTGCTTGTCTTTATCTTATTTATAAGCTTTTGTCCACAAAAAAATAATCTTCATACATATGATTATTCACGCAGGAGTGCAACTATTCGAGAAATAAAATAGCTAATAATTCATGTATTTTTTGTAGTTTTTAAATACGTAAATTTTATTTTAATGATTCAAACGTACTACAAGTCGACATAGTTAATAATTCAAACTATTTAAAATAAATTAGAAACTTCAAGTAAATGAAAAAATGATTTGATTACCCAAATAATAATACCTTCGAATAAAATGAGCGGAATGAATACTTTTATCCTTAACAAACGAATGTTTTCGAGCAACATATTGCACTATGCCACAATAAATATACTAAGGCACATTAGATGTTGTATGATTCCGTCTTTTGATATGGGTATTGATAACGTCCAAATCCACTCCTCAAAGAGAAAGTGTACACGGTCGTCACAATATAATTTACCCAACTATGAGTTGGAGTCGAATCCACAGGGAACAATATAAAGGCGATTTAAACAAGTAAGGAATTATCACCAACTACGCTAAGCCAAATACTTTTTCAATATTTAATTTTTGTTTTAACAACTAACAAAGATAAAATTAACTAGAAAGTGGGTGAAATGATCAATGGCCACAAGTATGGATACAAAGGAAATTACGCTCAAGTAACGATTCAATGTATTTCACGATTTTATAACTATGAGTGAGTTTATGCTAATTAGATAATGATCTCTAAAATCTCATCAAAAGTCTCTCGACCAAATCAATGAATTTCACTCTAAGCTTTCTCAAGCCTTAGAGTGTAATATTAAGCACAATTAATATAATCTCAAGTAACTTTCCTATCTCTAGCTCAACTTATTAGATGGGTTTTAAAGCCCCAAATTCTTGTTAATTAATCTTTCCCAACTTCAATCTTCCTCTCTCGAGCTCAAATTGAAGTAAATGGGCGGGTCTTAGGGTTAGCTAATCCCTTAAGAAACATTAAAGGACAAGATTAACTAAAACAACATTAACTCACTTCATTAGCAGTAAAAATCATTCAATACATATGCAAAACAAGAGTTTCATCCAAACTTTAATCATAGAATATTTTCATAAACAAGATTCAAGTAATGGAATGGAGTACTACACACTTAGATATTCAATACATAACAAGGAATTGAAGAAATGAGTAAAAGAGTAAGAAATTTCTTATCTAAGTCTTCAAATCTTCTCTTCCAAAGTGTGAGTTGATGAACCCTAGTGTCACGACCCAACCCCGTAGGCCGTGACAAGTGCCCGATCTGGGCACCCAAACGCATCTATCAAACGCTATCTCCAAATTATATCAAACTAGAAAGTATGGGCGACAAGGCTATGTTCTAAATTTGGATAATTTCCGGAAAAAACAAGAGTTTCCTTTATTTTACGGACTATCGAGAATGTACGAGAAGATACCAACAAAGGCCACACGGGGACGACACAACATATATACATATGCGGACCGCGCGCCCGGCGGTAGGATCGCCCAAACACAACATATGCACGCGCGCGTACGTGCGGAATGCCACCAACCCAGAAACATGTCCACGGACCTGATCATATGACGGGAAAGGGCCCCGCGTCACGAATATACATAAATGTTCTCCGGACAAAGGGAATAGAGGCCCTAAGGTGGCGGCTCGCCAAACGTGTGCACAGCCACACGCGGCATGAAACGCGACCCCAGAAGAAAGGGGTCGGTCTGAAATATGTCTTGAGCATGTAAAAGCACGAGTACGATAAATAGAACCCTAGCAAGGCTAGAACGGTATCGAAATAAATATAGAAATCCGAAAAATAAAAACTTGCACAGCTGAATCATATATCATGCGAGTCCATATCATATCATCAAGTCATTATATACAAATGGCGTACCGGCCCCGGGGAGGGACTCGGTAAATAAAGTCATGTAAACATCATGTATAGTAATCATGAAATCATGCGATCATATGCGTATCGTGCCGGCCTACTGCGAGGACTCGGTGAATAGGATCATCAAATGCCATCACGGCCGCCATCCCCGTATCATCGCATCATCGTATCATCAATATATACATATATAGCGTACCCGGCCCTACTAGTGAGGGACTCGGTGAATAATGCAATGGTAGCGTGCACGAATACATGGGCCGGGGACTCGGTACGTATTAAGTTTGCACGAGCAGAGTAGTGAGAAAACCATATGCAATATAAAACATACAATGTTTGCCAAGACTCGAAAGAACCATCCAGACGATAGGTCATTTAAAGGAGATCAGACGATAACCATAGATCTCTCGGAGTTACGACGAATTAGGTCAAAACCTTTGGAATCATTTGTTGGCGAAATGGATCATAGAACTCAATGGAATAGGATCACTTTCTAATAATCGAAAATTATTCAAAAGTCATACTTGCATAACACTCAAATTAAGTCAATTAAGTTACCGTGGAAAAAAAATCTCAAAAATTGGGGGCCCACCTCGGGTCAAATGAGGCGGCGTACACAAATTACGTTTAATACGTCTCAAGACGTCACTTGTGAAAGTTTTAGGGCAATCGGATCCCTATTCGTACAAGTTCTAGGTGTTCGGACAATTCTTTCCGATTATTTCTTTTAATTCAATTCTACGGAATGAATAGTAGTCAAATTCAAGCTCGGATTTCTAGGAGTAGAGTCATCCCAGAGGCTCATATCGAAACCTATTATGCCTAGGACATGCCAAGAGAACAAAAAGCTTTACATACCTTATTCGTCTTCCTCGCTTGTCCAAACTCAAGTATTTCCTCAAAATCTACAAATGGTCATAGTTACCAAACATTACTAGAGGCCTTTTTGGAATTCAATATTTGTCTACGAAAAGCATCTCCTATTAGTTTGCCGCCCGAGAATATGACTCGGCCAATTTCAACACAACCAAACCAACAACCAATTACAACATCAATAATCAATTCAAGGTACGTTCAACAAATCATACAATTTTCCAACCAACCTAAATAATATCCCAACTTACAAAGAAATTGTCTCCAAACCCGAGAACAACACTAAATACATTCCTTCCTTCCAAATTCATGAATTACACTACTAATCCACACATTATCAAGGCAATATTCATAAATGCAAAAATTTCATAAAATCCACATAAATTCCCAAGTCATGCCATAACCAACATAACATTATTCTAAGTCATCAAAATTGCATTTCTTCTTATAAAATTCATAACGACGATAACGAAAATACTAATGACAATTTTCCGGACTACACAAGGAAAGGCCATTCGGCCAACACCCATTGCCACACCCTAGGATGATTTTCATTCTTTCTTCACACCACAACAAATAAAACATGCTAACTAACATTAATACATGGCTTATACAACACACATATACACGGCCAACCTACCATGCACGGCCACACTTGATTTCCTCACTAACATGAATTTCTTCCCTTTTAGCATACAACAACACATATAAACCATCTATAACACAAGAAAACAAGATTAAACTCACCTTTCTTCTTCACTTCTTAACTTGACCAAAGTTGGTCGCTAGAGAAAACGAGCGAGCTATTGTCAGAAACAACAACACCACGTTACTTAGCACCCTTGAATTAGCAAGTTTGCTTGAAGAATTTATTTTTGATGGATGAAATTTGATCTTGAAAATCATGGACATGGCCGAACCTCACTATAGTTTTCTCCAAGGTTTTTCTTGATTTTCTAGAAATTGCTTAAGTGTAGAAGATGACTTAGTCATCTTTTATAATTCCACAACATGTTCCATGTGGCCATGTCCCACTACTATATGGCCGGCCACCTTGCCCTCTTTTTTTTTTTATTTTTTCTTTTGAATTTCCAACTTTCCCAAAATAGCCCACTTACTAAAAATGGAAAATTCCTCCAAGAGTCTCTTTAACATTTTCAAGACATTGAAATCATACGCAATTTAAGCCTTTAAAACAAACGAAAGTCTCTCGGGATAGCCTTGTCCCTAACTTCTCATAATTCACTCAAGTCGTCCCGTTACTCAAAATACGGGATATAACACCTAGTCTCCAAAACTTGTGTTGAAAATGGCCAAAGATGACAAATAATTTCACCAAGTCTTGCTTTTATAGTTGCCCAATTTTTCCAAGTCCAAAAATAACAAAATAAGCCCCAAGTTTTCAGATTTGCAAAACCGCCACATGTTTGCAAAATTGGATAGTTTTGCCCATTTCTTCAATTTGGCCTCTTTTTTGTTTTTCACTTGGTTTCTTTCAAGACTCTTCTCAATCATATGAACCTATAAAATGGAAGTAAACGATATTAAATACACTATTTTTTTCAATCAAAATATAGCAACAATCTAAGATTAAAGCAGAAATAAGTTGGTAAAACACCAACTTATTAGGTATCACTAACACAAATAGTTACAAGTCTATTTATAGCTATTATTCTTCTATCTTAAGCTAAAATTATAGATGCCACTGCCATTGTTTGTGGCACTCCTCCAGAGATTTTAATGTTTAACCATACCATGAGTTTGCTATTGAAAGTAATGACTTTAGGACAACTAATAAAATCGGTGAATATAATTTTGTGTTGTTTATGAATTTGAACTTAAAATCGAACTTCGTATTTGTTCTTTGTTCTTTGAATGTTTAACAAAAACTATAAACTAACCTATTAATTTTGAGTTTCAACAATAAATATTAAAATCCCCAATGCGATAAAGCAAAATAAAGAAAAACATTTGTAAATAAATGATTAGCTTTGTCAACAAAATGTTGCTTTGTAATGCATAGTTTCGTTGCACATTATAACGTCACTCATTCACTATTAATAAATCATAGTTTCTTTATTCACTTGAAGATGAAAATCGTGTTAGCATTTCTTGAAGACCCAAATATCTTTTTGCAATAGTTGGATAGACAACAATTATTTTAATTCACAGAAAATGAGTTGTGAGATTAATACAACATATGATAAAGTTCAATTTCAATTATTGGACGTTATATTCTCTAAAACATTCAATGAAATAAAAAAAGAGAAGATCCTTATATCATGCATTTGTTTGAAAATAAAAAATAAATTCTTCTCTAATTTTCAAATACTTTTATACTATGATTTATTTCTTAGGAGTTTGCAGAAAATGTCAAACTACTCTTTCAATAACATAATATTACAAAAGAGCGGGAAAACTAAAAAGCAATTACACATTTAATTTTTAATGTTAGTGTTGGGCCCGGGCTAAGAACGGGCCAAATGACACTAGTATAATAGAGTCTATTTTTCAAAAAGTAGCGAGAGTTTTCTTTTATAAAATATATACAATCCAGAAAAAATATACAATTTGCATACAATATTTTGTTGTATAGAATCCGGTCAAAATATATAATTTACATATAACTTGCATACAATTATGTGGTTGTGTGTATTTTATATGTTGTTTGTATGTATTTTGTATGTCGTGTGTAAGTCACTTTATGTCCAGTGACACATTGAACATACAAATAATATACACACGAAATACCAAATACATACAACTTATTTATACACCGGAATCTTCAAAAAAAAAATTATGCTTCTTTCTCTTCGCATTTCAATATGAAATTTTAACAAAAATCAACTCAAATCTTCATCAAACCCCCTTAAAATTGACATATAAACTTCAAGTGATACTCTCAATAGTTTGGCATAACAACCAATCTAAATAAATAGCAATTTCGCAAAACCCAATTTTTGAATTCAAGCTTCAAAGCTTTTTAATGGGTGTTAATAGAATTTTTTTTTTTTTTTTTTTTTTTGGCTTGGATGTGCTGGGTGTGAAAGAGAGAAAACGAGGGAAATTATGGCCTAAAATTAAATGGGGAAGATTGGAGCCTAATCTATTATATTTGTTATAATTGATAATGTGTTGTTAAATTTTTTAAATTAAATAAACTACTATAAAAATGGTAATTAAGTCTTAAAAGTTGCTTATCCATATAAAAATTCCATTAGCACAAATACGTATGTAAGTCATAAATATATGCTTTTGGAGCAACCATTTAATTTGTACCCAACGTTAATTGTGTTTTTTTTTTTTCTTTTAAGTTTATCCACGGGAACAACTTCAGTTATACATGACTGAAGTTGTGAAAATTGCATCTAAAGTTTGCTAAATTTCAAACATTTTTATCTGAAGTGTGGCCTTATAAAAGCAAAACACCGAAATTTTTTGTTTGAAGTTTGGTATTGCTCGCCAACGCCAACTTCGGACATTTTTTATTGCAATTAGAGACTTGACAAGGTCAAACTTCAAACATTATTTATTTAAATTGTGGTCTTGGCAAGACTTTAGATCTATAATAGCATGCCATGGCTAGCTAAGGCTAATTTCAGAAATTTTTTAACTGAAGTTGTGCCTTTTACAAAGCCAAACTTCAAACTTTTTGGCAAAAGGCCAGACAAATATTTGAATGAACTTCAAACACTTTAGCATATAATTCAGGTGAACAAAACTTTACTCAACTTAGCAAATTTGTTTTCAAATTTCAACAATCAAACACATGCTTCAATACCTAAATCTACCATTGAGCAAGCTAGCTTAAAAAATGGGATTTTATCCATCTATTCGAATTATGATGGAGAGAATTATATACTCTATCCGTCCTAATTTAAGTGTCTTACTTTCTTTTTTGGTATGTCCCAAAAAGGGGTGTCTCTTTCTATATTTAGTAAGTTGACAATTCAAACATCCTACTCCCTCCGTCTCATATTAGTTGGCCACATTACTAAAAATATCCGTCCCAAATACTTGTCCTTTTACAAAACCAAGATAGAATTTATTAAAGTTTTCCTATTTTGACCTTTACGTTAATTGTTTTTTAAAGTAAACAATATTGATAAAAGTACTCCCTCCGTTCTAGTTTTACTTGTCACATATTGACTTTACACGCTTATTAAGGAGTCAAAAATACAATGAAAAGTCTAACATATTACCCCTAATTATTGCTAATTACCTAATGATTGAAATCAATTAAAGCTTATCAAAGAAAATGTGTAGCCAACTAAATTAAGCTATGGGTTCCAACAATTCACATATTCCCCATAAAAAAGTAGTGTTGGAAAAAGGAATTGGAAAGTTTGACTTAATAATTACTAAGGGTAAAATAGGAAAAAAGTGATAAATTATCTCTTGATTTTCTAAAGTGGACAAGTAAAATTGGACAACTATTTTTAGTATAGCGGACAAGTAAAACTGGACGGATGGAGTACAATTTATTGGATAGAGATAAGAAAAATGTTGTAAAAATACATTTTTATTTATGATTTCTTAAATGGTGTATAAAGGGGAAAATTGACAACTAATATGGGACGGAGGGAGTATATGACAAGTTTATAACCATAAAATTCAAAAGACATTTTAGTATATTATACACATTTTTAATTTAGGACTATAATATTCAATAATCTCTCATTATTTCTTAAATTTTGTCTAGTTAAATTAAGACATTTAATTGAGATGGAGGGGAGTATTATTATGTTGGTGGGAAATAGGATACCTCGTAAAATAGTTAAGACGCGCAGAAGACGCCTACACTAGTTAAAGTCACCCTTAAAAAGTTGGTTAAAGCCTACTTAACATTTAAGTATTAAATAGTGCATGTCAAGTCGTTGCATGTTTTGCAGCTCGGCGTAATTATGAATTTCGTAGGAACACATGCAAACCATAAAAACTTATTCATAGTTACACCAAATCAATGTATATATGACATTATTTAAATATATACAATTATTAGTTAATTATGATTAATTAATATATACATATTTACTTCATTAAATCACTTAATCATAATAAATTGTAACGATTTCATGTAAACACCCGATATCAATAAGTATCTATCCAAAGTCAACTGCTCTAAATTACAGTAGGAGATTATTAAATAAATAAAAGAGAGTAGAAGTATCCACTGAAAAAGCGACCTTAAAGACACTCTATTAATTAAGGAGGAGACAAGTCCACATCATGCCGATGCTTAGTTTAATTAAACAACATTCCACATCTGGCAAGTCTCTCGATTTAAGGAGATGATTGCAACTCACTAGAATTCTAGTAGTTTACTCACATGTCCTATACTTTACTTTTAATTAACCTTTCTTGGTGACAGTGATTTAATTTTCTCACTAATCTCCTTTTTCACTCTTACCTTCCATCTCGAGGTCAAAAAGTTTCTAAGCAAATTTCATGACGATGATTCTTTGTCTAATCCTTATGAGTTGCTCTAATTACTTTTTTATTGCATTTTGTGGTCTAAAAATCTTCAGTGACGGACTTGGTGACGCCAATGAGTTCTCATTTAATTTTCTGTGTTTGTATACTTTACCATTGATTAATTTGTAAGCATTCCTAACTTGGCAGTACATGTGTCTGTATTAGGATCAGTGTAAATGATAGTTTAAAAGTTGATTGGATCGATGGAATCGAACATTACCAACTATTAGTTTTTTTTTTTTCCAATAAAATTTAGATTTTGATATAAATTTAAATTGTATAGAATAATTAGATTAATTTTTAATATTATATAAAAAATATTCAACCGAATTGAATGCATTTATATAAAAAATATAGAGTATATTTAAATAAACAAAACATTATAATAATTTACTTTGCCCTTGGCTATAATAAGTAATATCGATCCAAACCTAGTATATTGCTATTGAAACTAAATTGTTTCATATAATTTTTAGCAAGCCACTAAGGTATATTTTCTACGAGTCCTTTTTAATCTTCCCTTTATATCTTTGTGATATTTGATTCATTATCAAGTCTATGACTTTCCACAATTCTAGTGATGCTGCACATTATTTTTTCAGATTTTATGCCTTTTGAATTGTATTATACAGTAAATTTTTTTTTTTAGCAACTTAGTGATCGTTCTAAGATAGAACAATTTGTTCTTGTAAAGAATTAATGAGTTGGGGGTGCACAATTACCTGCATGGTTGCAACATGTGCCCTGTAAATAAAAAATTGTTCGAGCATTGTAAAAATACAAGCTTTCATATATATATATATATATATATATATATATATATATATATATATATATATATTAAAATGTGTACTCAACAAGTATTATGTAATACTTTCAATCTATACTTTATGTGTGACACTAAAGGTTGTTATTACTTTACATAACAAATGAAACATATTAATAACAGTGCAATTCTTATATGAAGTTTTACAAATGAAGTACAAAATCTCTATTGTAATGGTAAGATATCGCAGAAAAAACAAAATGATTACAACAGTTTCTAAAATTTTAATTTTATTTATATACAATAAAGTAACTGAAAATTTGATATAAGATTTTATTTCTAAAATAATGGGTCGTCCCGACCTATTGTCACCAGTGGCAGTCCCAACTTATGCTATTAGGAGTGTCAATTGACATCCTTTGCCAAAAAATTACACGGTTTAGCTAGGTTAAAATTTTAATTTTATGTATACATATTACATATGTTGACTCTCCTTATTTTCACGTGTGTCTAATATTTTTTATATTTTGATATCTCTTAATAAAATTTTTGACTCCACCACTTGGTGTCACCCTTAAATTAGAGCCATCAATCCTGCAGGCTGCAGCGAAGATGGCATATGATGTTCTTCCCTAGGATATGAACAAATATGTGGCTCTCACCAGTGTGGGGGAAAATAACATATGATCTGACATGCTAATTGTCTCCTGACACCGACCACATGAACATCAGAGAGAGGTTTAATCACCACCACCAATTATAAAGCAAGTTATGTGCATGGTCATATTGAAAACCAATCACTTCGATCAAAAGTTATATATAGGCCCCACACTGGAAGAGGAAAGAAAAACAAAGATACTCACTCCCTTGCCTTCCTATATATGTGCAGTAGTCTGATTGGAGCATAAAAAATATTTCAAAATTTATAGTCTTTAATAATGTATTATTAGTGATATATAAAATCTTAAGATTAAATTATTTTTAATTATAAAAATATGGCACTGTTTCTGAATTTTTCATTGGTTATCCTATTTTTTTTTAGATAATTGTTTAGTAAATGACCCTCATTTATCTTGCAATTTATGGATCTTTTAGATCACTATCTAAATATTTTCTTTAAACAAATAAATTTTTTTATGAAAAAACGTTAGCCCCGCAGTTTAAAATTCTGAACTTACTCTAAACATTAAACAAAAGTCAGATATAGTCTGTAAATTTAAACAATATATAAGCATATATTAGACCTAAGCATTATCCAGAAGATAATATTTCAAAGACTATAATTGCATAACCTTTAAAATAATAAAATCTACATAATAACTCAAAAAGATATTTTATATAAATCAACCTATTCTTTTCTAAATAAATTTAAAAATAGTGTCGCATAAAATAAAATGAAGAACGAAGTTCAATTTATAAATGTTACGAGGATGTTTTACTAAATTACGGAAAAGGGCCAAAATTACCCTTGAACTTTCGAAAATAGTTTATTTATACCCTTCGTTATACGATTAGGCCAATTTTGCCCTTACCGTTATACTATGGGCCAAATATACCCTTGAACTTTCAGAAATAGTTTATTTATACCCTTCGTTATACTATTGGGTCAATTGTTCCCTTACCGTTATACTATGGGACAAATATACCCTTAAGTTACAGGGTCTGCCACGTGTCACAATCATAATGGCCCAACCCACTTCCCCCTATAATTACACCCAGATTAAATTAATCACCGGATCCTACCCGTCACTTTATTTCACTCAACCCGTTTTGTTTATTTCAAACCCAAATAAAGTACCTGTACCCGTTTTGTTTATTTCATTATAGGTTTCGATTCTTTAAAACATGGTAGTATAGAAAATGAAAACCCAAATAAAAAATTTCACCACGTTAATAGGATCGTTACAGTAACAAAAACAAATTTATCCTTTCTTCGTAGAAATGAAAACAATGCAAAGAACTCAGGCAGAGGAGAAGAGAAAAGAAACAGAAAAAACCATTCTATCACGGGGAATCCATCATGGAATAGTCGAGCCTGTTCCTCTCGACTTAATTCATCAATGGACCACCAACCAAGTAACCTGCTTATTGAAAATACCAACACATACTAGCCATCACTTAATTGCAGTTTCAAGAATCACCATTTATGTGATAGTTAAAACCAAAAGTCATCGTGTTATCTATAATTTTATGATCCTTCATTTTGGGTTTTCATTTTGTATACTACCATATTTTACAGAAACGAAACCTGTAATGAGATAACCAAAACAGGTACGGGTACTTTATTTGGGTTTGAAATAAATAAAACAGGCTGGGTGAAATAAAGTGACGGGTCGGATCTGGTGATTAATTTAATCTGGGTGTAATTATAGGGGGAAGTGGGTTGGGCTATTGTGATTGTGACACGTGGCAGACCGTGTAACTTAAGGGTATATTTGGCCTGTAGTATAACCCAATAGTATAACGAAGGGTATAAATAAACTATTTCGAAAGTTCGGGAGTATATTTGACCCATATAGTATAACGATAAGACATAATTGACCCAATAATATAACGAAGGATATAAATAAACTATTTCTGAAAGTTCAGGAGTAATTTTGTCCCTTTTCCGAATAAATTATCATCTCACTTGTCAATAGGGGAAGACAAGTCAACCAGAACAGACCTATTTGGTACACGTATTGATATGCAATAATTAATGACCTTATGTTGTTTTGCGAATGTGGCGCTCTGTGTCTATGCGCACGTTCTCTCTATAGTCTATACTATGGTCCAATTTCTAGTATCTCGGAGTATAGATTAACTATTAAAATTGATAAGCCAAACACAAGTTGCTATTTTCAAAAGTCTTTTTCGTACTATATTTTTCAAAATAAGCAGATTTTGAAAGTTTGATCAAAAGGGTAATTAATCAACAATTTGAATTTCTAATACTTTTTAAGTTAACACAGTTCAATTTTTTTGGTTTTAATTCATTCATAGATAAAGCAATGATGTAATAAGTCCTCTTCAATTTTCAGTAGAAGATTTAATTACTAACACCTGCTGAAAGATTGACGAGATTATTTTCTAGCATATATTGTAGTCCAAAAAGCAGATGAAAGTCATATCATAGAAAAGGAAACTAATTATTTATCCGATTAATCTCTCTTCCAATGCATAATATTTGGCGTTTTGTTTTCTTCTTGTGACAAATTTTAATTTCTAGGTCAAGAATTATTCCACAACGATATTGTTCATTTTACATTGACTGCTGCATGACAAAATTAATATGTGATAAAATCTTATGGTCGTTTGGTAGCTAGTTAGGATTAAGTTATTCATGTATTAAAACCCTGCATAAGTAATACAAGTTTGGTAGCTAGTTATGAGGTGAGTTATTCATGTATAAAATTAGTACAGTGTTTGATTTGTAATTTAGAAACCCGCATAACTATAAGTTATGAGGCCTTCCTAGTTAGTTAAAAGTCATAATGCTAATTTGGATATAAGAGCTTTTTTGCAGAATTAAGGGGAGACAAAAATCCAATGACTAGCTAAAATTCTTGATTTTATCGCCAATTCGAATTTTTCCGTTGAGTGTTAGGCGCCATTGGACCATACAAGAATAACTAAACCCTGCATAATTAATTATATCTGCATAAAATAATATATAGATTCTCTCATAACTAATCCATGTATTACTAATACCTCCATAACTCTAACCAGCTATCAAACGAGCGCTAATTAACAAATATTGGTTTATGCATAAAAAAACATAGAGGAGAAAATACACAAAATACCCTCGAACGTTTAACCAAAATCCCAACTACACACCTAATCTTTGTGTTGGTCCTATTACCCCCCTGGACAATTTTTTTCAGTATTAAAATGTCCCTTTTTTGCTGATGTGGCAGTCCAATATGCCAACCCCCAATTATTAACAGGCGCTTGTCCACACGCGCCTGGCCCACGTGCCACATCTTTAATTTTCCCCCATTTTTTATTAACCCGACCCGTAACCCACCCATTACCTAAATTAAATCACCCCCAATTCTCATATTCACAAAACCTAACCCCTAACCCAAATATCACTATCAACACCTTTTCAACCCCAATCTTTGTCAACATATTATCACGTACATAAGGCGATTTAAAGTTCACTTTTCGTTGCTGCTCATTGTTCATCTAGTAAGGTTAGTTCTTTACAATTTTTTTTTTTCAAAAACTGATACTAGGATTTTGTGCTTTGTCGCCTTGCCTGAAATCTGGACTATAAAGAACAAATTTTCATAGTTCTAACCTGTAATCAAGATATTTATTATCATATTGTGCATATTGTTTGATTATTATTATTTTTCAAAAAATGATGTAGTCTAGGGTTTTCAGTTACTGTGCATATGCTTATCATTTTTTTGATTCCGTTTGACATTAAGTTGAATTATTTGTTATTCTTTATTTTTTTGTTTTGTATTTAGGTAGTACATGGCTGATTTTGTGTATGTAACCTTAAGATGGTACCATGGAGGTGTGTTACACTTAAATAATGGGGAACCAATATATGAAGGTGAGGAAGTTACTGATATATTCAATGTCGATGTTGATATGTTGTCTTTTTTGAGTTGAGAGACTTTATTAAAGAATTAGGATACACAACTACTTGCACATTTAGTATTAAGCCACCTAATAGTGGCATTTTGGTAGATGTTGATAGTGATAAGGTTATTTTAAAATATTTGTGGGTTTGAATGATGGTGATACTGTGGAGGTTTTTGTCAAGCACATGATTAATGAAGCAGTTGTTGACCCACCTTTATTAGAATCTGTTAGTCATGGGGATAGGGAGGAATCTTGTTCCCCTTTTAATAAAGGGGCTGATGAAAGAGGTAGTAATCAAAGGGTTGTTGAGGAGCCCTTAAATTGTCCTAATACACCTTTGTCCTTTTCTACTCAAACTTGTGAAAAAACACCACCTCCTACCTCTTGTACACCTGCTGCTACTGTTGAAAACACACCACCCCATTCCTCTTTTACTTCAAATTTTTCTGTTCCAGAAAAACACCTTCTACCTCTCTTACACCTGTTGTTGCTCCTGAAAAAACGGCACCCCATTCCTCTTTTCCTTGTGCCAATACTACTACTGAAAATACAGCAAGCCCTTCTTCTTCTACACCTGTAGCTTTAGTTGAAAATAATCCACCCCATTGTTCTTTTACTTGTGCTGCTAGTACTGCTGAAAATACAGCAGGTCCTTCATTTTCTACACCTGCTGTTCATGAAGATCTAGGTCCAGTTGGATCTGATTCCTTAAATGAGGTTCGATTTCTCGGCTGATGATAGTGAACAATCGTAGATGACATAGAAGGCGAAGGTAAGGATGAATATGCAAGTGATGAGCCTGATGAGGTAAGAGAGTTGAGGACTGAAAGGAGGATTGAAGTTCAGAGGAGAAAAAGAAGTGAGAGGGCAAAACCTGATAGTGAAGAGGTTCCAGCAGGTGAAGCTGGTGTGGATCTAGGATTTGATGAAACTACAACAAGTAAGGTTAGTCTTGAGGGTAGGTTAGGAGGTGATGAACCTTACATTGATAGTTCTTTTATGTGTTGTTTCCATTACTAACTTCTTGTTATTATTTGTATGAACAGCCTGACATGTTAAGCAGCAGGATTGTCTCAACTGGTAAAGCAAAGGTGACCAGATCAGCAGAGGTAACTGGTGACATTGGCTACAAGCCAAGTGCAAATAGTAAGCTGAAATAGCGAGGCAATGAAGCAATCACAACCAGGAAACTATAAGAGATACAACAGAAAATGACAAGAGGTAGAGGTAAATCAACAAACCCAAGCCAAGAAAGCACCTGTTCACAGTCCAAGCAGCCATGGAAAATCTAATTATGATGAAAATTGTCCCTGCAGTTCTTAAATGTACACATTTATGGATTGACATTTTAGTATTTTGTCTTGTTAATTAATGGTCAACTGATCAAGTTTGTGTTCGTTTTTGCCTTGTCTTTTAATCAGAACAACATTACAGTAAGCTTGCTATACCATTTCAGCTTGACATAACTGTTTAACGTGTACAAATTCCAATTCATCTTGACATAGCTGTTTAACGTGTACAAATTCAGGTTGGGCATGAATTTAATATGGTCAACAAAGGTTATTCAAGGCACTAAATCTAACATGGTCAAGGACCATTAAATGGCCTATTAATTTGGTTGTAACCCATCTATATAACACAACATACACACATACCATATCACACATTCACTATACTAAACTACAACAACAACATCAACGTGCAACCAGCAGCAAGCACAACAAACACAACAACATATAACATCTACATCATACCAAAAGAAGATGCTAGCTTTCTTTGTGAAAAAGTTAACCCGTTCTTACGTGCAAACCGATTTTGTAAGTTTTTTTATATTTGTTATTATTATTTGATTTACGTGAAAACCGATGATGTAAACTTTCTTTTTTGTTTATTGAAGATACTTCCACATGAACATCATGACATTTTTCCAACGAGAACAACGCATGCCGTGTTAAAATATCAAGATGACACCGTTCACAAGATGACGTTCAGAATTGGAAAAAAAGCTCGTTTATGCCAAGGGTGGAAGGCATTTATAGATTCAAAAGGTTTGAAAGAGGGAGACACACTAGAGATTTGGGTGTGTGAATGTGAGTGTGGAGATGTCATAGGGTTTCATGTATTTAAAAAAGAGATAGAGATCATAAATATTGATTAGTAGATCTCTATTATTCAATTGTCTATGTTTAACATCTCCATGTGTGCTACTATTTTGATTAAGACAATGATTAATGTTATATGGATGTGATTTTGAGTTTAATTTTGGATAAACACTTCAAAACACCTTAACATCAAACTTCTTCATTCATACATGATAAAATAGATGTATATGTTACAAAATTTGCCATAACAAAAGGCAAACAAAACATAACATAGCCGAGACACTACCACCACTACCACTATCTATGGCATTTTGATTTTTCAATTGTTTGAATTGTGCCACTACGGAATACAAAACTTATGAACACAACAACAACACAAACAACACAAACAACAAAACAAAAAACAAAATTCCTATGGAACCTACCCCCTTTAGTCTTCCTTGTGTCTTCTTTTTTTGATCCATCAACCTCGACCAAACCCATGTCAACACTAACCGAATTATTATCGTTAGTAGTGGTCTCATCCAATTCCATCTTCAAACTCCCATATTGCACCAATTCCTTCTCTAAATTTCAAATTTTGTTAACCAATTTTGGGAGGATAAATTTTGATCTTGGATCAACTTCATCTTTGTCCCTCCAATGAAAAAACTTGCATTTTTTAGCCTGAAAAATATCAAAACAGAGCATAAATTTACAAATTTAATTTTTCAATAAATCAAAAAATAGGAGCAAGACCATACACCATAATAGGGACAAGACCAGTATCTTCTTCCAGGGTTGTTTTTGGACCAAGAAGTTTGCATTTGCAACAAATTCCCGTGTTGACATTGGACCACGGTTCTAAGCATAGGATCACTCTCATCCATACACAATCGACCAAGGTCAATTTTTTTCATAACAAACCTAAGAAATGAAAAATGACTAAATATGAGCAAAATTACTCAAGAAATTTAAAACAATAAATTTCACATGAACCAATTTAAAGAGAAATAAATGAGAAATAAACCTAACTAACGAACCTCTTTCCAACGATTGGAGCGATTAAGGTGTTGATTTTGGGCCGTAACGATTGGAGTGGTTGAACTTATGGAGTTGTTTGCTTTTTTGACAAAAAAATGGAGATGGGTATTAAATAGGGTGAAGAAGAAGATGAAGTAGCTGTTGGGTGTAAAAATGGAGGGAATTTAAATTTATCTATGTGGCATCTATGTGGCAGTCCAGTTGGCATTTTAAAACACGTCAGATGCTGTTTTTTAAAGGCTATAACGCGCCACTGAGCGGTGTAGTCTCGCTCTTGTCCACATCAGCAAAAAAGGGGGTAATAGGACCAACGCAAAGGTTAGGTGTGTAGTTGAAATTTTGGTCAAACGTTGGGGGGTATTTTGAGTATTTTCTCAAACATAGAGCTATAGGTCATTTTTACTGATTGGGTCGTGTGGAAAGATTAGGAAGAAAAGAAAGGAAAAAGTATTATTATAATATGAAAGATATCAGAAATAAGAAAGCTTGATAGAATGGGGAAGAAATGACTGTTTCCTAAGAAGTTGGTGGCGACCTTTTAAACTTTGAATCTTAGCTACCATTAGTGCCCCTAATCACTTCTTAGGGGGGCTTAGCAACCAAATAGAACTTCTTAGAAAATTTCTTACATGAAAAACAGAATTGCTTGGGAGGGGTGCCATGCACGTCGGTCCTCCTTACTATTAACTTGGTCCATTCATTTATATGGTGGTGTATATGATGGAATTTTTTTTTTTAAAAAAAAAGAGATCTTAAACATGCCATATAAAATTTAAATAGCTATAAGAGCAGGTCATTATCGGCAAATCATGAAGTTTAAAGTAAAAAAGTTAATCAAATACAACATACCCAATATGATTCCACAGGTGAGGTTTGGTAGGGTGGGGTGTACGCGACTTTATCCCTACCTTGTGTGATAGAGAGGTTGTTTCCTATAGACGCTCAACTCAAGAAAAGTGTTCGACAAATGCAAAGTAAAAACTATGGTGAAAATACTATAGAAAAGAAAAGTAGTGACAACAAAAATCAGAAGGGTAATTCCAGTAAAAGAAACAACAATAGTTATACAATTTGAAGAATAAGATAGTAATAAAATAATAATAATAATGATACTAATAAATAGAAGAGAGAGTAGACAAGGTGCTCTAAGCTAGAACCATGTTCTCCCACAAGAAAGATGAAAATCTCCCGACTACCTACTGACCCTCTACCCTAATTCTCGACCTCCATACCTTTCTATCTAGGTTCATGTCCTTGGTGAGCTGAAGATGAATCATGTGATGTCTAATCACCTCACCTCAAGTCTTCCTCGGTCTACCTCTAGTTCTCCTTAGACCTATCGCTGCCAACCCCTCATACCTCCTCATACGGGCATCTGTGCTCCTCCTCATTACATGTTCGAACCATCTCAGTCTCGCTTCCCACATCTTGTCCACTACCGAAGTCACTCCCACCTAACTCCGTGTATCATCGTTTCTAATCTTATCTCTCCTGGTGTGCCCTCTCATCCATCTAAGCATCCTCATATCCGGTACACTCATCTTTTGAACGTGTGAATTCTTGATTGGCCAACACTTTGCCCCATACAACATAGTTGGTCTAACAACTACTCTATAGAACTTACTTTTAAGTCTCGATGGCACCTTCTTATAACATGGTACAGCACATGCGAGCTTCCATTTTACCCACCCCGCTCCAATACGTGTGTGACGTCCTCGTCGATCTCCCCATTTTCTTAGATTATTGAACCAAAAAACTTAAAGCTTCTTCTTGCGGGATGACCTATGAATCAATGCTCACTTTCACATCCGCCTCATGAAATGTGTCACTGAACTTGCATTTCGTGTACTCAGTCTTAATCCTGCTCAATCTGAAACCTTTAGACTCTAGGGTCTGTCTCCAGGCCTCCAATCTATTGTTAACTCCACCACGTATCTCACCAATCAATTATATGTCATCTACAAATAACATGCACCCTGCCACCTCCCCTTGAATTTATTTTGTTAGTTCATTCATCACTAGGATAAATAAAAATGGACTAAGCGCTAATTCCTGATGCATTCTTTTTTAAGCAAATATTAAATTAAAGAATGTAATGTAAGATGAAACGGAGATGGGGAGGGGGGCGTACATTACAAATGTATTTATTTTTTCCATTTTACATTCCTCTAAAATGCATATTTCAAGCACTACTTTCCAATTCCATGCATGAGAAGGTTCTGGAAATCACTTGTTTTTTAATAGATGTCCAAGAAAGCAGAGTATATGTGATGTAACTCTGACTGGACTCTCTTTCATACTTGAAGGCCACTAATGCTTATTAACCAACATGAATGCCTTTGTTGATAATTGGAAGGAAACGATTAAGGTAATACAAAATAGATTGACCCCCTATACTGAAAAAATAAAATAAAAGAAGCAGAAAAAGAATAAATTTCTTTTGTCGTTTGGTTGGTCCATGAGCTATTAAGTTTCAGCCCTCGATCGTCATCAACAGAATGGAAAAGAAAACTAAAGAATGAAAGCAAATTAGTTACTATGATAACGTAAATATTAAGTTGGAATATTTGTGTCACTAGACACTAGTGGAGTCATTAGGGGGGCTAGTAATACATGTCGTGTCGTGGCGTGACAATAATCGTTGGATAATAAATGTTCTCTTTGAAGAGCAGCCTTGACGTAACTGGTAAAGTTGCATGCTGTCATGTGACCAGGAGGTCACGGTTTCGAGCCGTCAAAACACAGTGGCGGACTCAGGATTCAATGAGCCTGGGTGCTCACCTTAAAATCAACAAAAACATGTTGCTTACTAATCGCTGGATAATAAATGTTCCCTTTGAAGAGGAGCCTTGACGTAACTGGTAAAATTGCATCTTTGTCATGTGACCAGGAGGTCACGGTTTCGAGCCGTCAAAACACAGTGGCGGACTCAGGATTCAATGAGCCTGGGTGCTCACCTTTAAATCAACAAAAATATGTTGCTTACAGTAGGATTCGAACTCGGTTCCTTCATGGCTCAGTCTAAAGCCTATCACCTTTTAACCAGAGCACTAAGATCTTTTATTGCTTTCTAGGTGTTCTTTATTATTTTATGCCAAAATTTCAATATTTTCTATATGTCTACATAGAGTATCCGCCACGGTTACTGAGTGCTCAATCACCAAATATTACTACATGGGTCCGCCCTTGGCAGGGTAAAACTGCGTTCAATAGACCCTTGTGATCCGGCCCTTCCTTGGACTCCGCGCATAGCAGCAGCTTAGTGCACGCAGCCTTTTATACTTCTATACAACTGACAGTGTAAAAATTGTTTTTAAGATCCGATCATCAAAAATTAACTACAACTAAATATTCTTATTAGTAAGTGTGAATACTAAATTTGAAAGTTGAAACACGTAACCTGCTGCACCACGTTAAATTTCATTGATAATGTAAAGAGTATAAGTTAATTCCATACTTAAAAACTAGAAGAATGCCTCAAGATTAGCATTAATCTTGAATTTAATGGAAGGAATTATAGCCACGTCTTCAAGTACTACAGTACCCGCACATTACTCTCCCATGTGTGTGTGTTATCTTTACTCTAAATAGGAAAAATTGCATGTTTCACTTTAATTTGTCCGCGTGTAAAAAGAGAAGAGAATGTCCGTGTGCTAGTAACTGAGACAGCTGGTTGTATGTTTTGGTATATATTAGTGGACTCAATACTAAGAGAGTGAGAAACATAAAGTGGTAAAACTCAGTACCCATTGGTCTTCATTCTATTGTAGGCTTACAAACTCCCAACCTAAATCTTTATTTAATACTCCCAACCTAAAAGCTCCTTTCTCATTGGCTTTTAGGATCTGCTTTTAGAATTCCCATTTTTCACTTGACTTGTTTACTTTCTACATTCTTCTACTAGCCTAGCTAGCTCCCTAGTGGACCACCAACCACCAACTTCTCAAACATCATCAGCAGATTCATTTTCAAATATGAAGGTTAGTTAAATTAGTTAACATCACAGTTGCAGTATATACTAAAGCTATATATCTCTAAATTGATAAATTGTACTAACTTTGTTTCTGGGTTGCAGTTCTTTAATTGGATGCATAACAAGCTCAATGGGGGACAAGGGAGCAGAAAGTCTGATGCCGTTCCAACCACAAGTAAACTTTTTTCCTCTTCTCCTAAACATGCCTGCATTATTAGTTATATGCAGCTCGAACTCTCCAAAAATATTACCGTACTTGTGTCTGATTCTCCAAAAATGCACACGGAATTAACACGCCTCCGACAACATTTTTGAGGAGTCTGGAACAACATAGACTATTAGTTAGTGTTTTTTCTTAATGACACTTATCAGAGAAGTTATAGTAACAAAAGTTAAGTTAAAGAGTTTCTTTTCTCTTAGAAATTAGAAAAAATTTATGAGGATCGTGCACCCATTAATTCTTCATACGTGGCCATTAGCATGAACTAGCTAAAAGCGGTACATTTCAGCTCAGGTCCAGAAAATTGACTTCAATTTTGACCCAGCCAGCTAGCATTTTTTGTATTAGCCAGTGTTATCAAATATAATTAGGTTGCATGCAATAGACCTAATGTGATCTGACCTTTTTCCGTGATTCTTCGCATAATAGGAGCACAGTGCACCATACTACAGTCCTATGATTGATCATTACATTGTTATTATTATAATCTGCAAATTGTGCAACAAATGGTAGAACAGAGAAACAGAGAATTTCTAGTTAGTCCTAATCACCAACATCGCATATAACAAGCTTGATAAGGCAACGGCATATATTGAAGAGTTTTTTCCACTTGGGGGATGTATACTTTCCTCAAAAACACTACATAATACATTAACCAAAAAAACAATAAATTTCGAAATTTGAGAAAATGCTAGGCGGTCTCAACATTTATGTACGTTGGTCCTTTATTCTAGCTTTAGATTGAATCTAAGCTGCCTAAGTTTGTTTAATTAATAAACTAGAAAATGATGTTCTTTCTAACTCGTTTTATTAATTTTTGGACACAGATTATATAAATGAAGAGTTCAAAGATTGGCCAGATTCATTGTTGGCAATTGGAACTTTTGGCAATAGGAGCAGTGATCTCAAAGAAAGTATACAACCAGAACAAAGCCAATTACACGTACAAAATGATCGCGAAGACGACGATGATGAGCAAAGTTGTTCTCCAGATTTAGCAGAATTCACACCTGAAGAAGTTGGCAAATTACAAAAAGAGTTAACAAAATTATTATCACGAAAACCGGTTAAACCTGAATTAGTTGAGATCAAGAATGTTGATGATCATATTCTTCCATTGGACAGATTTCTTAATTGTCCATCAAGTTTGGAAGTTGATCGTAGGATTAGTTCGAGCAGATTTAGCACAAATTTGGATAATTTTGATTACGACGAGGAAGAAATAGACAGAACAATAAGAGTGATCATAGGAAGATGCAAGGACGTGTGCAGTAAGCAGAACAAAAAGAAATCAATTGGGAAGAAATCAATTTCTTTCCTTCTCAAGAAAATGTTGGTTTGTACAAATGGTGGTTTTGGTCCAGCTCCTAGTTTACGAGATACATTTCCAGAATCAAGAATGGAGAAGGTAAATTTACCATGCGAAATATCTCAATATTCCCTTCTATTGTATTTTTCGGTCATTCATACCCTTGACAATAGTTTATCGTCTCGTGTTTGTCCTTCGCCTTAGAGATCCTTGATCTTAATGTAGCTTCAGTTTGAAGTATAGTGGAGGGTCATTTTAAGACATAGTCAATAGTAAAGGCGTAAATTTGAACATCTTTTCGAAGTGTCTTGACACGTAAAATTCAGCCCATTCACACTAGAGCTCCTTTAAAATCAAAATTAAATACGAGACAATATGTTAACAACAAACGTATGAATGCAAGGGCAAGGCCAACATTGTAGTTATGGATTCGGTAAAACTCAATAGCTTAGGCTCAGACCATGTATTTGTGTTAATAATTCGTTTAATATGTATAAATAATCCATTCAAAATCCTGTAAGCAAAAAAATAAATTGTGACCCAAAACTCATAAACTAAAATCCTGGCTCCGTCAAAATATAAGGAAGGGTATTGTTGAGATATTTCACATAGGGGTAAATATAAATTTTTTATCTCTTCTTTAACAGCTTTATCTTGTGTTATTAACATTATCTTACTATTGCAGCTTTTGAGGACAATGCTTTCCAAGAAAATACACCGTCAAAATGCCCCTCGCACATCAACAAAGAGATATTTAGAGGACAAACATCCACAAAGAGAAGAGCAAGAAGAGAAAAAACGAGAGAAAACTTGCGATGATGGATCTAAATGGGTGAAGACAGATTCTGATTGTAAGTAACATTCAATAATCTTTTGATTAAGACTAAAAAAGAACTGATTATTATCTTATCTTAAGTTAACGAAAATTTATTTTCTTTTGTTTTGCAGTTATCGTCTTGGAAATGTAGATATCGCCTCTCTACTAGTTGTTCTATTTCAAGGAAGACCGACGTATTATGATGCACCAAACTTTTTAGGGAAAAGGGATTAAATTTATTCCCTTTTATTTCACCTCAAATTTATTGGTCAACTGTCCGAAATTGAGCAACTTTATCTTATGTTATACTTTTGGCCTATTATTATCCACGTCGTTGGAAAAAGTCTCTTTTTTTTGCCTTGAACCCTAAAGACGGGGTGAACATGAGACTTTTTATAGGGACAAATTCGACCAAAAATCTTAAGGAAGGGGAAATTGCTCAATTTTAAGTAGTATAGGGACAAATTTGGATCTTTTTCAACTTCTATTTTCTTCAACCCGGTTGTAGTTTTCTTCAAAGAAAACACTTTTCTTGCGAAGATTGGATCCTTATTTGGAGAGTTCAATAAATTCGTCATAAAGAGACCCTCCAATATTGTACAAAGATAGCAACTTATTTATCTTTTTGGAAAGGTGCTTGTCCTTTTTTCCATGGTTGTATCCATTAATGGATGGTAATGTATCCATTAATGGATGCTAAACTTCTTTCACTCGGTAATTAACCCTCGTTGTTTTAAACACTCCCCCAAAGCAGACGTCCAACCACCCAAAAAGCCCCAATTTTTAATGGTGAATTTACAATTGTGTTTACAATTAAAATGTTTATATATTTAAATGAGGACTTAATCGGGTGTTGGTGATTTGTACTACCCGCGGCCTGGAACGAGGCGTTATGCGAGCCGAAAGGCGGGGGGTGCTGTGATATATATTGAATCTTGTGATTTGTACTGCTATGCTAGGGGTGCTGATAGTATTATTGTGGATTTGTATAGTACAAGAAGTCTCTCCACTCTTCTATTAGCACCTTTTGTGATCTTGAAAATGTTACATCACTAATATGCTTTAGTTGGCATGATGTGTTGTTATTTAGCAAGTGAAAGTTAAAAAAAAAATAAAAAAATCATATTTTTAATTTTTATTTTCAATAATGCGCGTGCTTAAAATCAAAATACTACCATCCAAAGGATGTGGTGCGGCAAAGAACCCTTCTTAACCAAGGTCTCGGTTCAGTCCCGATATGAAAAAAAAACTGATAGGAGGCTTCCAAGCACGGCAGACTCGTGGCACAAATTCGGAATAATCAAGCTCCAATATGTATACCAGACATTGGATAGGAAACCAAAAACGAAGATCAGAATCTGTTACTTTATGCCACAGATAAATAATAAAAAATGTTCACCTGTCAAATTTTAGAAAAACTTTTGCACATGCTAGCATCTATTAGGTAGTTAATTTAACCACATAAAATATGTTATCTCCTTTAATTATACACATCAATTAGCAAATGTATGGGGTTTTACGGCTTATTAAGGCGAATGAATATAATTAAAGGAGGTTGTGTATTTTAAGGGGTTAACATATCTATGTAATGGACATTAAGAACACGTGCAAATGTATTTTCAATATTTGAACAAAAAATATCTAATAGGAATATTTATCATATGTTCAAGTACTCAATTAACATATGTTGTAGTTCGAATATCTAAACGAAATTTGCTAACAACTTTAAAAGGTCTTAAATATATTAAGACAAAAAAAAAAAATTATAGTTAGAACCCACGTAGAAAAATACAATAATTCAAGTAGGGATTTAAACACGATATTAATACTAATTCCTCTAATTTTAAATATATTTCATTGAAAAAAAATACTTTTCTTTTTCGAAATGGAGGGAGTAACAAATAAAATTAAGAGAGCAGAAGGAGAAATTTTATTTTCAACACTACTTATGTGAGCTTGTCTTTTTAATTGATGGGAAAAGGGTAAGATCTTATGTGAGCCTGTCTTTTTTAATCGACAAGTGGACACTTAATGTCTTCTCCACCCCACCCCATTTTTATTATTGAACAGTCCCCATTTGTGGATATGGTTATTTTCAGACCCGTTTTGTTAAATTTTCTGACTAATTTAATGACCCATTTGTGAATCTGACCTCTTTGTTAAAGACTCACTTGTGAATCTGGTTATTAAATTGAAAGATCTCAACAGTTTATCACCTTTGTTGGATACCATTTCTAAATGAATCAGAACCCAATTTCATTGCTTTCTGTATTCTAATGTTGCATATATCGAATCCAAATCCAGTGATTCAAAATTATGAAAATTTCATATTGTTTGAATTTCATACATAGGAGGCGCAACCCCAGTCTCCACCTGGGAGAGGCTGTTCAAATAAAAAAATGGGTGGTGGTGGAGAAGACAATGCGGGGGAGGGTATTTGGGTTTATTATTAATTTAATTTGGGAGAAAAAATTCCACATAAGCTTCACTTAGGAAATAGAGGTGGGGGACATGGGGATTTAGTGGATCGGGGTAAATATGGCCGAAAATAGAGTACAGGGGTAAATATGACCCTAAAATTGGATGACAGGTGCAAATATATCAAAAAAGTATAACGAAAGACAAATATATCTTATTTGTGAGAGTACAGGGGCAAATCTGACCCTTTTCTGTTGTCTTAAAGCATAAAAACAAAAAAGACAATAATAAAGTTCACAGTTTTCCTTAATTAAATTTCTTACCTAGAAACAAAAGGAAAAAAAAACTAAAAATATATCTCAATGCGTGATTAGAGAAAGGTAACAACGATGTTATTGGTCTTGTATTTTTTTTTATTTTTATTTTAATATAATTACCCAGGCCTAATATTGTATGTGTGACCTTCTATTATTAAATTAAACTCTTGTTGTCTTAGTGTTTTTTTTTTTCTTTTGATAAATATTAAGAGAAAATTATATATTTAAATTGAATAAAATTATAAATAAAAATATTTACATGAATTACGAACCAACACTAGTTTATAAATATATAAATAGATTTGATTGTCTACAATGATTGTTAATACGGAAAAGGCCAAATTATCTTTGAAAAATAGCAATTGCATGCCACGTGGCATCATCCTAGATCAAATTATTTTACCCTCAAATAATAATTTTAGAGAATGGTCTTTTTTTAGTCTTCTAATGTTAGCCCCCAAAGCTTCGTTGAGCTCGATGAACAGGGTAACAACGATAATTGGGATGCAAATAAAACGATTTCCGGTGAAGTATTTGGGAGGCCCACTCATAGTTGGGAAGCAAAAGATTGCATGCTACTCGGAGATGATTAGCAAATTGACGGGTAGAATGAAAGGATGGGTACTAGATTTCTTTCAGCGGGGGGCAAGGCAATCTTAATTAAACATGTGCTGCAGGCAATTCCTACCCATTTGTTGGCAACAGTGCAACCTCCTAAGGGAGTTCTAAAGCAAATAGAGACGATTTTTGCAAATTTCTTTTGGAGGGGAGCAGATGGTAATGATAAACACCATCGGATAGCATGGAAATCACTATGCTACCCTTTTAAAGAAGGGGGTGCTCAATTCCGAAGAATTCATGATGTATGTAAAGCTTTCATGGCAAAAGCTTGGTGGAATCTAAGAACAGGCAGCTCACTTTGGAAGGATTTTATGATGGCTAAATATTGCAGCAGGAACCACCCCACCATGGCGAACTGGTACCCAGGTCAGTCCCAACACTGGAAAGAACTCTCTAGAATCAAAGAAGAGGTGGAAGACAATATACTTTGGAGACCAGGAGAAAGAAGTGCGTCTTTTTGGTATGACAATTGGACCGGAAATGGGGTGCTGAGAAGACACCTAGAAGAAGGTATAAAGCCAAGAAATGTTACCTTAGCTTCTATGTATAGAGATGAAGAATGGCAGTTTGCATCTCTAGACATCGAAATCCCTATTGCAGCTCAAGAAGAAGTATTGCTACAAACAATAAATCTCAACACAGGGAGGGGTGACAATGCCATATGGACGGCTACAACAAGTGGGAAGTTCACGGTTGCTTTAACGTGGGAGATGGTGCGGCAAAGAAGAGAATAAAATCAAGTTTACTCCAACATATGGCAGAAACATGTTCCTTTTAAAATGGCTTTCGTGACATGGAGGGCAGCCACCAACAGGCTGCCTACGGATGAGAAAGTAAGCAAGCTTGGGATTAGCGTGAACCCAACGTGCTATTGTTGCTCAGCTCCTATCATAAGAATGGAGAACTCAGAGCATGTTTTTAGCTCGGGAGTATTTTAAAGCCATTGCAAGGTCGAGGTTTTGCGAGGTTATTATGGGGATTCGACAACAGGCTCTCTCTTTGCATCTTGATGCAATGGTGGAAGCACAAACCTTTAAACATTGTAGCAGCTTACATAGTAAAGGTGTTACCTGATATAATTACATGGGAGCTATGGAGATCAAGAAATGCAGCAAAATATGGGGCAGAGAAGTCGTCTACAAACAAATCAGGTATCTTCATCATGTAAACTCTATGTGATTTGGTGAGTCAGAGATTCGGAAGAGTTTAAATGCAGTGGTCATGTGAGCAACTACAGAACGTGGTGGATAGATCGATGAACACAAAAATCTACAAGGTGATAAGATGGAGGAAACCCACACAAGGAGCTTACAAGCTAAACACGGATGGAAGTTGCCAGATGGGAAACTGTGGAGCTGGAGGAATCATTAAGGACAGTAGGGGAAATACAATAGTAGCCTTCTCGGTCTACTTGGGCCCTGGAACCAGTAACTGGGCCGAAAGCCAGGCGTTGTTAATTGGGCTTAAACTCAGTCTGGACTATGGCATAAATGATTTGGTGGCGGAAGCGGACTAAAAATCAAGCCACAATATGCGTCAAAAGTGAAGCTACAATACCATGGAGAATAGCCCAAACAGTGGAAGATATAAAAAGGAGAGTTGAAGAAAATGGGATACCAATCCAGCACTGTTTTCGTGAAGCAAATCGGGTAGTAGATAAGCTGGCAACAATTAGTCAAATACATAAGAGGAGGCTAATCTTTCCAAGCTTTGAGAGGTTGCCCGGGATAGTTAGGGGCTTAACACAACTGGACAAAATGGAGATGGTTTCCTTTCGAGTCCGCCAACTGAAGGCGAAGGAAATATGTTACAACCCACCGTAGACAAGGTGGTAGAAATAGTCAGTTTTGGTGCTTCTGTTTTTCTCTTTGTTTCAACAAACATGTAAAGGGGTTGGCCTGTCGATCCCTCAAGCTGAAAGGAGGAATCTTCCTCCTCAAACTCTGTTCCCACTCTCTTCCAATGAATAACATGGTGACTTGAATTAAAAAAAAAAAAAAAGAAATAGTGAAAGAAAAAATTTTTAGAACATTGCAATTAAAATTCTCCCTAATGCAAATTTTGTTACCATTAACTAATCGCATACAGATTTTGGATAATTTTTCAGTTTTTTTTTTCCTCTTTTCTAGCTAAGCATTTTAATCAAGGAAGGAAAATATTAAATTTTGCATTACTTTTTTTTTTTTTTTTAATGCTTAAAACAATCAAGTGTCCACTTGTCAAGAAATAAAATAGTCTCACTATTTATATGACTCGTTAATGCACTACTTGCCTTTTGGATATAGAAAAACACTGAAGTTAAAAGGGTAATTCAAGATCTAAACATCCAAAACGGAAAATAAAAGAGT
This sequence comes from Lycium ferocissimum, assembly GCF_029784015.1. Classification (NCBI taxonomy): domain Eukaryota; kingdom Viridiplantae; phylum Streptophyta; class Magnoliopsida; order Solanales; family Solanaceae; genus Lycium; species Lycium ferocissimum. The sequence goes on along the minus strand of NC_081353.1, from coordinate 51,066,364 downwards.
ACGAATCTTTTCAAACTTGTCCATTCGTTCATCACTTATTAGGTTATAGAAGAAATACTTTCACACTATTGGCTAATGGTAGCAAAAAGAATTTGCTTTCTGTTCAGTAAAGCATTTGTTTGCGAATGCAATTTGAATTGCATTGTGAGGATATTTTGGTCAATTTGAAAATTGAAGTTGTGAGTTTCATCAATGTCTTGGGCAAGTCCAGAAGATATTTATCTCTCTACTTCTCTTGATAGTGATTTCTTGTTCCTTTATAATTTATTTTTTTAGTTTTTTATGTATTTTGTTTGATACCCTTTGAAAATTTTACTCTAATAATGTTATCTCTTTAGTTTTAGAAGATTCTTTATTAATAAAGTTGCTGTCTTGATTTCATGTTTAAAAAATGTGTGTGTATTCTAAATTGTGCATTTGATTCTTTGAAGATTCTTGTATCTTTAATTCTTTCTTGTGAGTTTGAGGCATGTTTATTAGTGTGTTTATTATTGGGTTTTCAAGAGATTTCACTCTTCAGTAAAGTTAATAATGTTTGTTGTGAATGAGAATCCCATAAAGGCTTTATCTTTATTGTTTTTTTGGTCTAAAAGATTAGCCTCCGTCCCAATTTAAGTGTCTTAGTTTGATTGGACATAAAGTTTAAAGAATAAAAAGAGATTTTTGAATCTTGTGGTCCTAAATTAAAGATGTGTGTAATGTACTAAAATATCCTTTGATTCTTGTGATTTTAAACTCGTCATGTAGGATGTTTGTATTGTCAACTTACTAAATATAGAAAAAGGTAAGACACTTAAATTGGGACGGAGATAGTATTACTCCCTCCGGATCAAAAAAAGAGTCCACTTAGCCATTTGCACATCCCTTAAGAAAATACTAACTCCTAGACAAAAAAAGGTAATTTGACTAAACTACCCCTAATTAAATAGGCATTGGGATTTGATCATATAACACTTAATAAGGGGCAAATATGGAAAAACAAAGTTAATTCTTTCTTGATTTGCTAAGTGGACTCTTTTTTTGATTCGGAGGGAGGGGAAAAAACCTTTTATTGTACATTGAATAGTTAAAAAGACAAAACTAAGTTATCATCAGTAGAAATTCTGAAAAAGAAAAAGGATTCACGAATGGATAGTGGAAGTAGCTCGATTACTCTTCTTCTAATTTTATAGTCATATTTATTGTTTTTCCAATTTCTAAGCCTCGTAAGCTAATGTTGGAATTCTCATGGGAGTACCTCAGAGTTCACAAGATGGCTAATTAGCTATTGATTTATGGAGGGAGTGTTGGAATAAAATAGACCCGCAAAAATAATATTCCCGATATTAGTGATAAACGCGGAACACTAAGTTATGGTTAAATCAACAAGAATAAAATTGCAGCAATAATGACACCAAAATTTTACGTGGAAACCGTTCTGAATAAGGGAAAAACCACGGCCAAGAGAAGCAGCTGATATCACTATAGTAAGGAATTTTAAACTGTGTAGTCACAAGTATAAATACTCCAAAGACCACTACACACTCAAAAAGAAATAACAAACACTCTTTTCTTTTTCCCACCTCACTACAATATCCACTCTAATTTTCTTCACAGAGTATTTTCTTACAGTCTATGGAATACCTTGCTCTTTATAATTTTTTCTCTCTTTTCTGGTGTATTACAAATGATAGAAAGCTTCCCTATTTATAAGGATGAAATGGACCTATTGATGTTATCAGTGACATTACTTGAATGTAGCAAGTCAAGGTGTTCACTGTGAACACATTCAATAGCTGATTATCTCATTTCAAAAATAGCTGCCAATGTGATTTCATGTATATTTTGTCAAAGAAAATCTTCCGTCCTTAAAATATGGGATAGGGGACTGGACCCCACAAATTCCGCGTTTATCAGTAATATCGGAAATATTATTTTTGCGGGTCTATTTTATTCCCAACAAATGGTATCGAGCTAAGGTTCGTCTCGAGTATGCTCATGGGTTGCGACCGAAGTTCCACATCAAAAGAATTACTTTGGGCTCCTAATAAATAGTATTTGTATTTGTGATAAACGATGGAAGCCAACACTAGTAGAATGGTTACTTTGAGTGGCATAAATTATGCCATTTGGAAGGCAAAATTGAAGATTTGCTCTACATCAAGAATTCTCATCAACCTGTCTTTGCCACTAAAAAGCCTGATAATAAATCAGATGAAGAGTGGAATTTGTTACATAGGCAGGTTTGCGACTTTATTAGACAGTGGGTTGACGATAATGTGTTGAACCATTATCCTATTGGACAGATGAATTTTCCTATTGAACGTAGAATAAAATATTTTTTGACATTTGTACCAAAATAGTAGAAAATGTGGATCGTGAAACAATTTGCACCTTTTTTTTTCCTTTGATCCTGGCATTCGTCTCAGCTCCTTGAACGGTAGAGAAATGACAAGCTTGTTAATCTAAGGTGGTCAACATTTGCAGAAAGTCGAAAAAATGAACGGGAGTTAAAAGCCTCAATCCTTTATTTAATTTAATCGGGTTTCTAAATTTACTGACGAGCTAAATACTTTATTTTTCACTATTTTTATTTCTACTACTATTAATATCCCTACTGTTATTTTCAACATTATGAGCATTACTTTATCACAAATTTTAAACGGTTAGTCATCGTTTCATTTTTGGGGTTGAACCCGTCAAATTAATCACAAGACAACACTTTGCTAAATCCTTATTTTCTACATATTAATTATTTATTGTCTTCACATATCATATATTGTACTATTTATCAAATATGAAGCCCAAGAATAATTAAATAGCGGAGGAAGGATCCACAATTCTCAGCCAAATTAATGGCCCAAAATACAAATACAGTATTATTTTCCTACCCAAATAAACAACCACATTTATTACCCAACCCACATTTTCAATCCATATTTTCAACCCACATATTAAATCAGACCAGCCCAATTAATTTGTACCCAATCCGACCAGCCCACTCCTAAACTACCCGACCCAACCCATTTCTTTAACAAACAAAACCTAAACCTAATCTACATCTCTTTCTCTTTCTCCTTTCCCTTCTCAGCCGCCTCTCCTCTCATCTCTCTCCCGCTCCCTTCTCTTTCCTCTCTCTCCCACGCTCCCTCCACCTCCTTCTGTTCCCCACGCCTCTGTCTCCTCCATCCCACTCTGTCCCCCGCTTCTCTCTCTCATACGCTCCTCTCTCTCCTCACTCTATAAAGGGAGAGGGAGATCGAACAGATTGAGGGGCGGAAGAAAAAAATCACAAGATCAGGAATCAATATCTACCTACAAAAACATAAAGCTTACACCTTGAACAAAAAGGACGATTCAGTGTTATACCCAACAATTTTCAGAAGAAAACAAAACTTGTTTTTCCCTTTTCCGGTGAACTTTATCCGCGACAAGGTATGCGATTCGCAACTCTAATTTTTAATCGTTCGTTCGTGTTCGAGTAGATCGGAGACCCGACGCCTCGTTCACTGCGCCAACAAAAGGTCAGTACTATTTTCTTTTCTCTTGCCATTTTGTTCAGATCTTAAAGTGTATATTAGCGATTCTGTGTTTATGTGTTAGAAGGGTTTTAGTTTGTGAGATGTTTCTTCATATCGTAAAATGTCATTAGAGTAAGGATTCTTGTCCCTTTAGGTTGTATACACTAGAATCAATAATTTTCTTGTCATCCGGTTCTGTTTTAACTATTTGTAGTCGATTGGGTATCTTAGTTTATGTTATGATTATGCGCAGTTCTCTATACCATTTTTTAGTTGAACAAGTCGATTAGTGTAATATTCATAGCAAGATTAAAATGCAGTTAGTATCCGTAAAATTCGTGCCAGTGTTCTGTTGAAGTCTTATAATGGTTTTGAAGTCATTTGTTGACGAAAATCTGTCAGTCATGTGCCGTGTGACCTAGATGTGATTCTGTGTGCTCGCTTCATTACATATTATGTTGTTTGCTTTTTGTTTATGTCTGTTAAGCCAGGAGCTGATGTATAAACTTTATGGGAGTGAGTAAGCTTGAATGTTTGTTGTCTGGTTTCAGTTCAGCAAAAAGAATTTCCTATAAGAGCATATGTGAAAGAGAGTTAGTCTCAGACATCCATTTCATCTTGTTTGGTATTTAATTTCTGCTTTGTGTTCGTGTAATTAGTTTAGCTCATGTGGTAGATGTTGTTTAGTTTGGCATGCTAGTCTATTGGATTAGTATATTTTTAGGTCCGATTAGTAGCATGTAATCCTGCATTATCTCACTATTAGCTCAGTTGTAAGAATGGTTAATCTCAATCTGCCAAATAACATGTTTAGCTTATTGTCTTGGTTTAATCATTAGACTAGCCTTGTTGTATTTTCTAGTTTAATCTGAGTTTCTGTTTCATAATTGTGGTTATGTGTGTAATCAGTTCATTTTCTTGGCACTGTTTGGTTTAGTATAAACCCATCCATGCCTTATTTAGCTAGTCTGCGAGCCTATTCAGGTTTCCTTCCTGTTTAATGTGACTGGTAGTCTGGTTGAGCATGTATAATCATTTGTCCATGACTGTTCAAGTTGTTTGTCTTTGGAATGACATTTAGCTTGGTTAAAAGTAGTCGAATATGGTTTAATCGAGCCAGCATGAATCAGTAGAATGACTATGTGTTTAGACACAAGATAACCTGTTCATTAATCTTGTTTGTCAAGAAAATTCGAACCATCTCCATAATTGTCTTTCATCTACAAGTTTAAGTTCTTTGTCTCGATTAATGCTAATATGAAACAACATCAGTGCAAATCTGTTTAACTCTGAAGCATAGATAACTGTTGAGTCTCTGACCAATTTTGGCTATTAACCAAATGTGAACTTTCTTAATTTGAACTATTGCAGCATATACTATAAAAACAACTCTAACTAGCACTGATAGTGAACTAATAAACCATGCCTTGATGTGCCTTTCCTTTATAAAAGCATGACTGCTCTTCACATACTTGCTTACTTAATTGTCATGTTGTCTTAATGGAACAATCGCATACTTGACTCTATATTTATTATACACTGTTTAACTACTCCTTTAATCAACTAGGCCTTACCACTTGTTAATAATATGTCCATGCTCCATGATTCATCATATAATTGTCTGTATTTGCCCGAATGTATAACACCTATCTAGTAACTTCATATTCAACTGTATCTGTCTGAATTATTGTCTTAATGGCATAACATGATTCTGTGTTTTTCAGCTCAACTTATATGTGACCATTACATGATCATAGTATTAAATCTGATTTGTTATGACCATCAGTACCTTGAGGAGTTTATTTTTGGACCACCTGAATTCTGCACTGATAGGGGATTCTCGTTTAGTTTTGCATAGTTATTTCTTTCTACTTGGAAATTCTGTAGCATTATATCTCACTTTAGACATCTTCCCTCATCATGAACATAAAACCTTATCTCCATTCCGTTTTTACTCTTTGAACCCCGCATTATTGATTATGATTTACTATTCTTTCGTTCTAAATATGTCATCATGTACCATTGAATGAATTTTGCGTAACCCCTCCCTCTTTCAAACACCGTAACTTGCACCGGAATCTTTCATCTTTATATCCATGCCCCTATCTTTCGTTTCCTTACGATTTTGCATAACACTCCAGCTCCTTTTTGATTTGCTTTCGTGTGTGCTCTCTTTCCTCTCCGGTTTGTTATCTTAGTTAAGAGGATTTGTCGTTAATCATATGGCCTCCAAGGCATTGCATCTTGCTTAGTATTATGACCTGCATTTTGATCATGCATCCTATGTCTAGAAATACGGTCTGCTTCTTCTTCTCTATTTTTATGAACGTAAACTGTTCAACCTTCTGCTTAGTTCTCCTGATTATAGTTTATTTACTTACCTCTTGTTGCACCTGTTCTGTTTGTTTTCTTGTATATACGTGTATATGACTGGTATACTTTAGCATATACATCCTTATGAATGTGTATATCTGAAATATACTAAAATATACATAGTATATACACAATCTACTAAACTGTTTTGAGTGTATATTTTACGTGTTTAATTTTATTCATCGATTATGTACTAATCCTTTTCTTTTTTCGTTTCTATGCATGACATCTCGCATACGAGTCCAAGCGACTCGTCGTCATCTCCTTCCGCATTTGGCGTTGGGCTAAAAGCCCAACATAATTTCTCTATGAGTCGCCCAGCGACAAACAAAAATAAAATTTGGGCCAAAGCCCGGACATAACATTTTTAAATGGGCCGAGCCCATTGAAATCACTTTAATGGGCCTCCATTTTTATTTTATTTTTATCTTCTTTTGTGTAATTAACTCTTATTGTATGATTGACACTTTATTTGTTAATTTAGAAACTTTAGAAAATTAAGGGGTTTAGTTTAGTAATGGGTAGTTAATTCCATCAATTTAACTCTTCTACAAGCTTTATTTTCCTTTTTACATCAAAATGATTTATAACGCTTATAACATTTACTCTTTTGCTAAGAGAACATAATTGATTTTTTTTAATTAGCATGACTATATGTTTTAAGCTAAAAGAATCAAGATTTCTTACTATTATCTTAAAACACTTGAAATACATCTTTTGTTAAAACATTAACTCACAATAACTTTACAAATACAATTTAATTTTTAGTTGGCGTAATTCATATTCTAAATACATATAAACATTACACATTCCGTTTCTTTTAGTTTATTTTTTTAACTAAACTCTTTATGCAATCACTACTTTTCTACAAGTTTTACTTTAAACAATATTCTATTTTTATTTATAACTTTAGCAATACTTTAAAGATATTTTCTTAAATATTTAAAATACTATATTCACACTTAGCCTAACTAATCATAAGTCCGGTCGGTTAACCATTGTTAATGGGTCTTAAAGGGTGCCTAATACCTTCCCTTTAGACTAATTGAACCCTTACCTAGAATCTTAAGTTTCGCAGACCTTAAACAGAGTTAACTTTAGATAACTACTTTAATAAACTTTAGGTGTCCTAATTCACCGTAAATAATTAGGTGGCGACTCCTTAACTTTAAACAAATAGGAATTACCCGGATGTTGTAAACTATTTTGACTTAGGTTAAAATAGGGTATAACAGCTTGGCGACTCCGCTGGGGAATACTTAGGTTCTAACCATAACGGACTTAGTAATAGGCTTTGTGTGCTTACTTTAATTGCTTTATTGATTGTTAACTGATTTTACATGCTATTAATTGTTTGTTTGATATAAACTGCTTACCTGTTACTGTTTTGATATAAACTGTTTATGTGTTACTGTTTTGATATAAACTGTCATCCCGTTCATATTTCTCCACTTCTGGAAACTCACACTATCACACATACACGCGAGGTGTGCTTAGTGCACCCGCAAATTTCTTCGTAGAATCCAAATTTTAGGAGAGTTGGCGTATGCGCGGGGTGTCCGAATAACGGTGACCGCGTAGCCTTCTCACTCGAGTTGTCCGCTCGGGAACCTCGCGTCCCAAAGCTTTAAAACCCACTCTTAGTCAACCCAGGATAGAGCTAAACCAACACCTTATTAAGAGCATACATTCCATGACCTAGGAGGTTTAATACCCTTGGTGTATTAAATCCATTAGATGACTTTACCCAAACGTCCAAGTGGGTCCACGACCCCAAGTGACACTAAATCATACTTTATGTGCATGTTTGAAGGGTAACTGTGCCTAAATATTGACTATTTGTTTTAATTAATCAAACTTTAGGAGGGAGGGAATTGCAAGATTCAGATAAAGCAAAGGGCAAAGCCAATTTAATACCGATTAATTTTGAAAGGGTACCATTGTCCCAACTACTTTCTTCGAGTAGCTAATAGGACACACGAACAAAAAAAAAAAAAAAAAAAAAAAAAAAAACAACATAAAAGCAAAGTTCAATCATGCAAGGTTGGGCTCGGAAGTGAAACATCAAGAAGCCAAGAAATAACTTAATGACTTCATCTTCATCATCTTCCTCTCCATGGCCATAACCAATAGCAGCATCATTGTCTCGCAATCGGACCACTATCGCAAGAAGTACCAAAAAGCCCGCAATTTCTGCCATACCCATAAGCCTTCTCTTCTTGTGGTTAGCCCTGAAACAATATTGCCTTAATCTCTTTGTTTTCTCCTCAAGTTCCATGTCTGGAATTTCTTCCATCCTTTTCTTCTCTTCCTCTAATGAATCTATCACATCCTTCCACTTTTGTTCCATACCATTTCCTTCCCCCCCCTTCAATTCCTGTAAATATTCATAACCGAAACAAGGGTTACATGTTTATATAGAGAATAAATCTTAACGTTCTTTTTCTAAACGAAATATTAAGAAAATATAATATTATTACATAAACTAAAAGGTGAATTTTTTTTTTTTTTTTTTTTTAATTGAAACAAGAGTGTACAGAAGATGTATATATAGAGAGTGAACCTTAACATTCTTGATTAGTGTTTGAAGACTCATTAACTTCCTATGTGGCCACCTTCGAATCCCCAAATCCCTACATCTTATCTTCAAAAATGTCACCCCAATATTGAGTTCCTTGGCTGCTTGAATTATTGGCATGTAAAAGTACTTTGAAATTGCTTCTCGAGACAACATTTTTTGCTTCCCTTTTTCCTCAACACGATCATTAGTCATTATCCTTTCTTGATTGTTGTCACATAACAACAATTCCTGGTTCTCAGTTCTCCCAAGTAATTGGGTACTTAATCCAAATCCACCACTCATTTCACCCCACATCCCTGCACCCATAACATTATAACACATTAGCTAATTTATTTAGAACAAATACTATTAGTGTATACAAATAGATATTCAGAATATGACCATCACCTGGGGTAGGGTTATAAAAAGATGAATAAAATGGATCTTCAAGAGTACAATCCATCGTCAAAGGATTGTTAGCGGCATCAAAAGCGAAATCATACTGATGATCGATAGCGTAGTGTCCTGAATTACCTTGCATTTTTTTCTTGGATTGGATTCATAAGGAAGGATCCTAGAGGCATATATGCAGCATTGGTTCTATACGAACGAATTTTTTACAAGTGGACGGCTGATCTTGAAGATGCCGTCTACTTTTGCTTTTGGAAAGTAGACAGCTCCTTTCATAAAGTTGTCGGCCATCGGGGTTTCACCTGAGGGGTAAAAGACTTTTTGAAAAGTGGAACGGCTGCTTTTTATAAAGCTTGTCGGCCACAAAAATCAAATGAGCAAAAAAAAAAAAAATATATATAAAAAAAATATTAATAAAAAATCCGGAATTGTGTATAGATACGTATTGTTTTTTTTTAAAAAAAAAAAAAAAAAAAAAATAAAAAAAAAATACGTGATTAAGAATAGACGTATATAACCGATAACAAATATGTAATACGTCAAAGCCATGATATACAAATCAAGAATCAATTAATTACGTTATATAAGTACGGTTAAGAAATCTATATTGACAAGAAATAATTTGTATTAGTACTTATACACATAAGAAATATATAAAGACAAGACAAGTACTTTAAAGTAAATTATCTACCCTAAGTCAACAATACAGTGACTTATACCTTATATTTGACTAATCATTTTAATTTGGGCTTTGTACGCCTTATAATAAGACTTTGATAATTTATTTGGTGGGATACGTAGGCAATCCACATCGGGTTCGATCCCCTTATTAGAAAATTTCAAACCATTTACACGTGACCTACGAACTAACTCGATTCCTTTGGCGGGATACGTAGGCAACCTATATAACACCACAACATAAGTTTAATACATCCTTTTGAATCAAACTCGGGGCATATTTTGAAAGATTAGACAAGAAGAAAGTTAGACATCGACAAGACTAAGACTACTGACAAGAATAGTATAGATAAATGACTTTTCAATTGTGTCACAATCTGAGGTTGGCGTAAATATTTACAACTTATATACATATACTTACATATATATCTTTCCTTATATACATACAATTACATATATATTTCACAACTTATATACATATAGTTACATTTCCTTATACATATACTTACATACCTACCTTTCAAATGAAATACTTTCTTTCAACTTCATCTACCGAGGCTTGAACGGAGACCACAAGATCCAAACAAACAAACAAATGGAGTGCCCACAACGTCAAGCTTCGAGTCAACACGAATCAACTTCCCCTCCCAAACTAAGAATTTTTCTTTGAGTGCGGGGAACCTAAAATCGCGAGATCAACGGTCAAGTCCATCAATCAAAGCCGAGAAGCCTCGCCTTAAAAGCCAAACGGCTTTATTTCCAACTTTATCTCTACTTTCATTCTTTATTACAATAACTTTATGACTTTATTAACAATTATACCTCGTTTTGTAGGTTATCGAGATTGAAGATGGATTAAATCAGGATTACGTGTCGCTAGTTTGGCTTATCATGACAACCGTCAACATCATCGACCAAACATCATATACATTATCACTTTCCGAAGACGAGATCCCTCTCTCTCTTTATCATTTATTTTATACAATTTTACGAACTTTACTCTACTTTATCCACTTTACCAACTTTAACGACTTTATCCCGAACACAGGAGGGATTATCATTAAGTCTCCGAAGACAACCGGGGGCATCTGGCTATACAAACCTCATTTTCATAAGCTTACGGCTACATTTTACTTACTCTACCTTATCATTTATCTCTACCTTATCATCTTTACCAACTTTACCTACTTTCACCTAAACTTTACGGATTTGCATTCACTTTACATTATCCCGAACTTTACAGATTTACATTAAGTCTCCAAAAAAACCGGAGACATCACGGACTTTACCTTACATCACTTACAGATTTACCTTATCACGAACTTATTTACAGATTTACATTAAGTCTCCAAAGACAACCGGAGACATCATTTACTTTACCTTATCCCGAACTTTACAGATCTGTATTAAGTCTCCAAAGACAACCGGAGACGTCATCTACTTTACTTTATCCCGAACTTTACAGATTTGCATCAAGTCTCCGAAAACAACGGGAACTTTACAGATTTCATCAAGTCTCCAAAGACAACGGAGAGTCATCTACTTTACATCCCGAACTTTACGACTTTACCTTGGATTTTACGGGAATCTTGCATCAAGTCTCCGAAAACAATTGGAAACATTACATATTACTTTAACAACTTTACCCCGAACTTTACGTCGGAATCTTCATCAAGTCCCCGAAGACAACCGGAGAGACATCACATGGCTCTACTTTATCATCCGCATAAGCCGACCAACTTTACACTTTTACTTTACTCTCTACTTTACTACTTTACTTTACCATCCACTTTACCTACTTTAATGCCTTTACTTTAAATTCCGCAGATATCATTTATCATCAAGTCCCGGAAGACAGCCGGAGGCCGTATTATCATTAAAGTCTTCAAACACAACTGGAGATATTCTTTAACGACTTTACCATAAACATCGCGCATTCATTCAAGTCTCTGAAGACAACCAGAGATAACATTTGGCCACACTGCCTCATTATAAGCCACACGGCTTCATCCTCATTCTCACACTCATATTTACTATCATGTTACACTCTTTATAATTTTATACTTTCCACTTTATTACTAATTTTGACATGAATTTCAGTTTTGACAGAAAGTACAACCTACAGAGACATAGCACAACGTGGAACTTTATCTTACGCAAGGAATCGGGGGCAAATTTGTCAAGAGGAATATCAAACTCACAAGCAAAGGTCACGGATCTACTCTCGAACTCAACTCCGCCTACGTCCACAAACACGTGCCACGTAGGTCAATTTTTCTTCCCTACTAATACTCTATTTCAATCAACTCTTTTCACAATCTTACATTCCTTCTACATCCCCAGCGTTTCCATAACTCAACACTGGGGCATTTTTTTGGAGAATTTACATCGTGTCTAGTAGAGTCCTACTTATAGGTGTGTTGTGCACCACATTTCTAATTAGGAGGCTATAAACATATGTTCCATTCTCGAACATTCTTGTCATCTGTCTACAACCCCCGCACAGTTATAAATCCACAAAAACTCTCGAACTACACATGGCCTGATTCTCGTGCAACCCGAGATATGTAGGCAACTTGAAACTGAGGTTCGGCCATAATTTTCCATAATTCCTTCGGTCCTCATAATATTTTCCACCAATTCTCCTAAACCGTACTTTCTTACAAATTCATATTTGATTGGTCGGAACAAAATTGGCTACTACGTCAACTTCTTCGCCCAAAGATTCTTACATCATCTCCGGTCGAAGAGGGGCATCTGTTGACACCCAATTTTGTCCCTCCTTTATTTAATTTAATCGGGTTTCTAAATTTACTGACGAGCTAAATACTTTATTTTTCACTATTTTTATTTCTACTACTATTAATATCCCTACTGTTATTTTCAACATTATGAGCATTACTTTATCACAAATTTTAAACGGTTAGTCATCGTTTCATTTTTCGGGGTCTAACCCGTCAAATTAATCACAAGACAACACTTTGCTAAATCCTTATTTTGTACATATTAATTATTAATTGTCTTCACATATCATATATTGTACTATTTATCAAATATGAAGCCCAAGAATAATTAAATAGCGGAGGAAGGATCCACAATTTTCACCAAATTAATGGCCCAAAATACAAATACAGTATTACTTTCCTACCCAAATAAACAACCACATTTATTACCCAACCCACATTTTCAATCCATATTTTCAACCCACATATTAAATCTAAAATAGCCCAATTAATTTGTACCCAATCCGACCAGCCCACTCCTAAACTACCCGACCCAACCCATTTCTTTAACAAACAAAACCTAAACCTAATCTACATCTCTTTCTCTTTCTCCTTTCTCTCTCTCCCTCTCTCTCTCTCTCTCTCTCTCCCGCTCTCTCTCTCTCTCCTCTCTCTCTCTCCCACGCTCCCTCCACCTCTCTTCTTCTCGTTCCCCACATCCCTCTCCCTCCATCCCACTCTGTCCCCCGCTTCTCTCTCTCATACGCTCCTCTCTCTCCTCACTCTATAAAGGGAGAGGGAGATCGAACAGATTGAGGAAAAGAAAAAAAATCACAAGATCTGGAATCAATATCTACCTACAAAAACATAAAGCTTACACCTTGAACAAAAAGGACGATTCAGTGTTATACCCAACAATTTTCAGAAGAAAACAAAACTTGTTTTTCCCTTTTCCGGTGAACTTTATCCGCGACAAGGTATGCGATTCGCAACTCTAATTTCTAATCGTTCGTTCATGTTCGAGTAGATCGGAGACCCGACGCCTCGTTCATTGCGCCAACAAAAGGTCAGTACTATTTTCTTTTCTCTTGCCATTTTGTTCAGATCTTAAAGTGTATATTAGCGATTCTGTGTTTATGTGTTAGAAGGGTTTTAGTTTGTGAGATGTTTCTTCATATCGTAAAATGTCATTAGAGTAAGGATTCTTGTCCCTTTAGGTTGTATACACTAGAATCAATAATTTTCTTGTCATCCGGTTCTGTTTTAACTATTTGTAGTCGATTGGGTATCTTAGTTTATGTTATGATTATGCAGGTTCTCTATATCATTTTTAGTTGAACAAGTCGATTAGTGTAATATTCATAGCAAGATTAAAATGCAGTTAGTATCCGTAAAATTCGTGCCAGTGTTCTGTTGAAGTCTTATAATGGTTTTGAAGTCATTTGTTGACGAAAATCTGTCAGTCATGTGCCGTGTGACCTAGATGTGATTCTGTGTGCTCGCTTCATTACATATTATGTTGTTTGCTTTTTGTTTATGTCTGTTAAGCCAGGAGCTGATGTATAAACTTTTGGGAGTGAGTAAGCTTGAATGTTTGTTGTCTGGTTTCAGTTCAGCAAAAAGAATTTCCTATAAGAGCATATGTGAAAGAGAGTTAGTCTCAGACATCCATTTCATCTTGTTTGGTATTTAATTTCTGCTTTGTGTTCGTGTAATTAGTTTAGCTCATGTGGTAGATGTTGTTTAGTTTGGCATGCTAGTCTATTGGATTAGTATATTTTTAGGTCCGATTAGTAGCATGTAATCCTGCATTATCTCACTATTAGCTCAGTTGTAAGAATGGTTAATCTCAATCTGCCAAATAACATGTTTAGCTTATTGTCTTGGTTTAATCATTAGACTAGCCTTGTTGTATTTTCTAGTTTAATCTGAGTTTCTGTTTCATAATTGTGGTTATGTGTGTAATCAGTTCATTTTCTTAAATGACGTTTGGTTTAATATAAACCCATCCATGCCTTATTTAGCTAGTCATGCGAGCCTATTCGGGTTTCTTCTACTTTGTTTAATATCGGTAGTCAAGGTTGAGCATGTATAATCATTTGTCCATGACTGTTCAAGTTGTTTGTGCTGGAATGACATTTAGCTTGGTTAAAAGTAGTCGAATATGGTTTAATCGAGCCAGCGTGAATCAGTAGAATGACTATGTGTTTAGACACAAGATAACCTGTTCATTAATCTTGTTTGTCAGTAAAATTCTGAACCATCTCCATAATTGTCTTTCATCTACAAGTTTAAGTTCTTTGTCTCGATTAATGCTAATATGAAACAACATCAGTGCAAATCTGTTTAACTCTGAAGCATAGATAACTGTTGAGTCTCTGACCAATTTTGGCTATTAACCAAATGTGAACTTTCTTAATTTGAACTATTGCAGAGATATACTATAAAAACAACTCTAACTAGACCGATAGTGAACTAATAAACCATGCCTTGATGTGCCTTTCCTTTATAAAAGCATCCTATTCTTCACATACTTGTTTACTTAATTGTCATGTTGTCTTAATGGAACAATCGCATACTTGACTCTATATTTATTATACATCGTTTAACTACTCCTTTAATCAACTAGGCCTTACCACTTGTTAATAATATGTCCATGCTCCATGATTCATCATATAATTGTCTGTATTTGCCCGAATGTATAACACCTATCTAGTAACTTCATATTCAACTGTATCTGTCTGAATTATTGTCTTAATGGCATAACATGATTCTGTGTTTTTCTAAAATTAACTTATATGTGACCATTACATGATCATAGTATTAAATCGATTTGTTATGACCATCGTATTTGAGGAGTTTATTTTTGGACCACCTGAATTCTGCACTGATAGGGGATTCTCGTTTAGTTTTGCATAGTTATTTCTTTCTACTTGGAAATTCTGTAGCATTATATCTCACTTTAGACATCTTCCCTCATCATGAACATAAAACCTTATCTCTGTCCTGTTTTACTCTTTGAACCCTGCATTATTAATTATGATTTACTATTCTTTCTGTTCTAAATATGTCATCATGTACCATTGAATGAATTTTGCGTAACCCCTCCCCTTTCAAACATGCTGTAACTTGCCTGTTTTTCTTTCATCTTTTCAGTTGCATATTTTTATGGTTTCCAATATTTTGCATAATATCATCCTCCTTTTTGATTTGCTTTCGTGTGTGCTCTCTCTCCTCTCTTAGTTAAGACCCTCTGTGTGCTTGTTCTGTATAATCATATGGCCTCCAAGGCATTGCATCTTGCTTAGTATTATGACCTGCATTTTGATCATGCACCCTATGTCTAGAAATCGGTCCATATCGTTCTTCTTCTCTTGTTCTCGAACAGTGTTTCAATATTTCGCTTAGTTCTCTCGAAATAGTTTATTTACTTACCTCTTGATTGTTACCGCATTGTTTGTTTTCTTGTATATACGTGTATATGATGTTGTATACTTTAGCATATACATCCTTATGAATGTGTATATCTGAAATATACCAAAATATACATAGTATATACACAATCTACTGAACTGTTTTGAGTGTATATTTTACGTGTTTAATTTTATTCATCGATTATATACTAATCCTTATCTTTCTTTTTATGCATGATATCTCGCATACGAGTCCAAGCGACTCGTCATCTTCTCCCGCATTTTGGCGTTGGGCCAAAAGCCCAACACAACTCCTCTCGAGTCAGCCCAATCCGCAACCAAACAAGAAAACAAAATCTGGGCCAAAGCCCAATAAAAGCAAACGTCAACATAAAGAAAGATTTTTAAAAAAATTGAAATCACTTTACATGGGCCAAACCCATTTATTTTTACTCTTTATTTATTTTTATTGTTGTGTATTTAATTTATTGTATGACTAACATTTTATCTTTTTTGTTAATTTAGATAAACCTTAGAAAATTAAGGGGTTTAGTTTAGTAATGGGTAGTTAATTCCACAAACATTCATCAATTAACTATTTACAAGCTATTATTTTTTTTTCATCAAACTGATTTATAACGAGAATCTATAACATTTATTTTAGAAATTGATTTTTTTTTAATTAGCATGACTATATGTTTTAAGCTAAAAGAATCAAGATTTACTCTTACTATCTTAAAACACTTGAAATACATATTTGTTAAAAAACATTAACTCACAATAACTTTACAAATACAATTTAATTTTAATAGGCATAACTCATTTTTTCAAATACATATAAACATTACACATTCCGTTTCTTTTAGTTTATTTATAACTAAACTCTTTTATGCAATCACTACTTTTTATAAGTTTTACTTTAAACAATATTCTATTTTTATTTATAACTTTAGCAATACTTTAAAGATATTTTCTTAAATATTTAAAACACTATATTCACACTTAGCCTAACTAATCATAAGTCCGGCCGGTTAACCATTGTTAATGGGTCTTAAAGGATGCCTAATACCTTCCCTTTAGACTAATTGAACCCTTACCTAGAATCTTAAGTTTCGCAGACCTTAAACAGAGTTAACTTTAGATAACTACTTTAATAAACTTTAGGTGTCCTAATTCACCGTAAATAATTAGGTCCGACCCTACTCCGGACCCCGCGCACAGCGAGAGCTTAGTGCACTTGACTGCCTTTTTTAGTAGTGAATGTACTTTATGGCAGTATGTAATCTAGCTTTGGTGACCTTTGTTCTTTCTCTTTCATTCCCCTGTGGTGTTTCCGTAAGTAAATGTTGAAACTAATGCAAGAGGCTTATAGGCAATGATTAGACCTGCTTTTAGTTCCCTAGGCTTTATTTTTTGCTTTTCTGATTTTGACTATATGTCTTTGGCAGAGAAACTCCTGGTATTATTGCGAGATGGCCGAAAGCTTTTGGGGACACTTCGTTCTTTTGACCCATTTGGTAGAGGCTTCTCCTGGCATTACTTCAATTTAACGGCAGTGATTGACTAGCTGACAAGAATTGTTACCTGTCATTTGTAGCTAATGTTGTTCTTGAAGGTGCACGTGACCGTGTTATTGTTGGTGATCTCTATTATGATGTCCCATTAGGTCTTTATATTATCCGTGGGGAGAATGTCGTGTTAATTGGAGAATTGGTATGTATTGCTTTATCTCCGTCTCTGTCCTCCTCCCCATCCCCGGTTTGCATTTTCTATTCCTTTTGCTTAGGTTTTGTTGTGATTGGTCAGGATGTTGATAAGGAGGAACTTCCACCCCATATGACTCCTGTTTCAGAAGATGATATTACAAGGGTATGACCTCCTTATTCATTGTTTGACTAATAGGGATGCTTAATGAAATGCGTTTTGGAACATGGCAATGTCATGATTCCACCATCTATATATTGGGTTCATTTGGAACTTCATACAAAGCATAAAATTTCTTATTATATTTGTATATGGTAAAAATCAGATAGACTTGTATCCGAGGGAAACCGGAGTAAAGTCTAGAACCAAGAGGTCACAAACATGATCAACTCTGCTTCAACACGGAGGGTATTTCACTTTAATACCCG
>NC_081353.1:51036927-51048474 GCF_029784015.1 Lycium ferocissimum | reverse complement strand
CTAGGATATTAGAGATAAGATATCTTCAACTTACATAAAGCAAATCTCACCATTAGCCTAGATTTTCTATAAATACATCTCTAATGGTCAGATACAGATCTAGAATTTTAAATTTATGAGTTTTGGCACCTCTTCTCTACTGTGACCGAACCCATAACCCATTTATTCTACTAGGTGCACAGTTCATTATATGTACATATTTAGAAATTTTCTCAACATGTATACCTGATTTAAGCCAAAACTATTGTACATCCGTCTTTGCTAATGGTTGTTAAAAACATATATTTACAGTAGGATAGCTTTCGAAAATTATAACTTTAATCTTACTAGTTGATGTCGTATGAATTATACTTGATTTAGAGGTTAAACACATTAAATAAGATTAAAAAAATTCACTTAACAAAATTCATACTACTCAGTTACTATAAGCATGGTATTATTGACAATCCAGTATGTACTTATTGACAATCCAGTATGTACTATTTCGAAAAAAATGCTTGTTTAAACTCAACGTAGATGACGCTTCAAAAGAAAATTCAAGAGGAAAGGAATTGGAGGGGTCATAAGATATCGACAAGGAAATTGGATTGTAAGTTTCAACAAAAATATTCCCTTCACTTTAAATATACATGCTGAAATTAGTCCCTAAAATAAGGACTTGAACTTGCCTTTGAGGAAAAAATTGCTTCCAATTGAATTTGAAACTAATTATAAGGAAATCATTTTCCTACATTATTGATAATCGTAGGTGGCTCATCTTTAAGGTGGGAAGGTTGATATTAAAGCACACCATGAGGGAAGCAAACAATGACTTAGCTTAGCATAGAAGTAGTTTAGTGTCTTTTGAAAGCTTAATGCTATATCATGTACCCTGTTTTTGCTTTATCTTCATACGAACATGACTGTCTAGGTAATAATATTTCATAATGTGAATAAGGTAGTATGAGTGTTAAACTCTCTGAAATTTCTTTAAGTCTAGAGAAAATATCATATGAACTAAGGAAGAAGAAAACCATGCCTTATAGAGCCCCACCTTAGTACCGTGGTCCCGAACCGAGCCAAGCAACATGGATCGGAATTGACATCGATAATCTTACCATCGAAAGCATCCATCGCAGCAAGGCGGTCGAGAAGATCACATTGCGCGACATGAAAGCAAAGGCGTGTCACGCTGACGCCTTAAGGTGACAACATCGAATGCTTAGAGTGTGAGCGCGTCTTCGTGAATGAGGCTAAGAGTTGGAGGTCGGCCCGTCTCACGAGCTATAGCCGGATTGAATTCTTCGGAACTCATACTACTTTTGTTAGCCGACCTTTTCCGAAAAGAAACCCGGACGACGTAGTATTTTCTCGTATAATAGAGGGATGAAAGAAGCTCTTTGAAAGAAAGACAAGGCTAGTCTAAGAGACATTGATAGCAAGTTCTCGGTTGCCTTTGGTCCCGTAGGTCCAAAGAAATCCACCCTCGCTAGAATGGGCGGGGGATAAAGATGAGGAATAGTGAAGTGCAAAAAGAGAAAGCAGCGTCGGCATACAAATCCATCGAGCCATCCTTTTCCATTCCCAAAGAGGGATCAAACCGTTCGGCTACAAGCAAAGATAGTCAAGGAAGAAAGTCGTCCGACGGCGGACTAGACTCCGAACCTCCGAATAAGCATGTGCCACATGTCCAAATCGGCTAGTATGGTTGGCTATAGCAAACAACCCTTTATAGTTCCTGATGTCGTGTTTGGAGAGCGGTAGATGTTCGGTTTCCGTTGTGAGGATGAGGAATCGGAAGAAAGTCCATATTTTCGCCGAAGCACGGTATAGGTTATGAATGAAGGAGAGGTAAATCCTAACCTAGTTTAGGTAAAAAGAATGTCCACGGCATAGGGACTCGCTCCCAAGGGTAGAAATTTTATTTGCGTGACTTCCGAGTTGAAGTCATTTTCCCCGAAAGCATTCTTGGATTGAGGAAAGACCTCGGTGACATTCTCGATGAACCAATAAGAGTTGAACTTAATCTCTATTCGAGGTCAACTCCCGAGCTGGTGGAAGCGCCCGCCCGACGGCCTTTGAAGCGTTGGAACTTTGGGAAATACTCTTTTTTTACGGACTTAGCCTTAGAAACAGACCGAGCGGTTCACTTGGCAACCCGAATATGAAAAATATATTGCATACCAAGTTACTATAGTTCCGCGCTCCGTGCACCCTCGGTCGCCTCTCGCACCAACAAGTCTGGGGATTCTACGGCATCTTTTGCAAAGAGCGCCAGGAACCTTTGAGTTCACGGGGTGATGTGATGAGCTTGTTCCCTAGTAAATAGCTAAAGAGGGCAATCAAGCAAGCGATTATAGGTATGCTAAGTTTATATATTATCTCTTATTATATAAGATAAGCAGATTGATGCGGAACTAGATCCTCTGCAAGAGTCAGAGTTGTTGTGTAGCCAGGTTTACCTGCCCAATGCCAATGATACAAAGAGCTAGCTTTGCCACCCTGGGGGTCAGAGAAAATTCTACTTGCTTGCGTCAACTTTAGTTTTTGGGTTTGCTTGTCGTTTTTATTTGAACAGAGATTCTTTTAGTGTTTCGTGTACACGGGTAAAAGGTCGAAAAGAAAGACAATAAAAAGAATTTTGAATAACAATTGAATAAATTGCAATAATAACTCAGCGCATCAAAAATCAGAGTTACGTTCATTCCCTTTAGAAACAGGCTAAATCGGATTGAATCCGAATAAGGGCTTTTTGCAGCTCCGCGAGAAAGGAGCGAGAGAACGCAACAAAGTAAACACAATAATGCGAATGAGACTCTCGATTCTTCGATCTATTTTCTTTTGCTATTGTCTACGAATCCACTGACTTTCTAACTTCGGCCTCCATTTGACAGATGTTTTCTCTTTTCTTATTTTGAGTGTGGGAGCTGGATAGGATCGTTGGGAAAGTGCTTTGTAAGTGAAGTGAGTTGAATCAAGCAGAGTTGCTTTCAAATTCCCTGGCAGATGCCTAGGTAAAGGGTGCTTTCGCTCTTCTCTTATTCAATTTCTTACGGGTTCATTTCCGAATTTGCTTTGAGACCATTAGGTTTCTCTTAGTCCGTTCCTGTCCAATCTCAGTTGTTTATGGTTGAATAAGGGGCGCCAAATCAACTATTTCGCTTAATGCTATATCATGTACCCTGTTTTTGCGTTATCTTCATTCGAACATGACTGTCTAGGTAATAATATTTCATAATGTGAATAAAGTAGTATGAGTGTTAAACTCTCTGAAATTTCTTTAAGTCTAGAGAAAATATCATATGAATTTTTTCTTCAACTTGTTGTTTAATGATCGGCTAGTTCTTGAATTTGGTTGCTTTGTATCTTAACTCAAGGGATTGGCGTTTAATTTTGAATATGAATTTGAACTTGAGTTGATATGCGTGTTGCATCACCTATGGGATGTTATGAGCAAGCTGAGTTACAAAAATGGCATGGTGTGATGAAGTATAAATAAGTCACATAAATAAATTGTTTCTAATCATCCAATATTTGATAACTAAACCCATTCTTCGATAAATGATCACTGTGTGACATTGCATAGACAGCTGTGAGCAATAAATGGAGAAGTTAAAATAAAGTGAACACTGGCTAACACTATAGAGCATACTGCAGGGATTAGACAGAGTAACCAATTCTATTTGTGTGGCAGATCTACTGGACGACATCACACTGTATCTAATAAGAAGTACTGAAACAAATATGAACCAAGGCAACAGTAAACAACAATTTTCCTATCGGATTAGCTATTACCTATTTGGCTTTTACCTGATCCGCCTTCAATAATTTTTACACAGAAAAAACCAATTACAATATTCTAACAGCAACTACTCTTCTCATGACATTTTTCGTTACAGTAATATGAACAATATTATATACTTTACTCCGTCTTGTCTTCTTCCACATCACCACCATTAGATGCCCCATTTCCACCAGGCGTTGATCTCACTTTGGATGGACTTCTTACATCCTTAGTTGGCAGAGGGGAGGGTTTTATGAGCGTCAACGTGACATCCTTATCAAACTCTTCACTATCATCAGAATAGGCATATCTGGATGTATTGAAAAGAAAACCAGTTAGTATAGAAGTACGTAAATAGAATATAGTAAATATCATCAACATATGATATGGGTTCTAAGAAACGCCAAACTTTTTCACAGAAAAACTCGTGATTTTTGAGATTCTTCTTTCATGAAGGAAGATATGAAATGGCTTGAAGAAAACGATCCTGAATCTTTGACACCAGGAAAATATGTATCATGTTCTTCTTTCCTCCTCAAAGGAACTTTATTCATTCATGATCTCTTAAGGAGGGTTAGGTGGAAGAGAAATCATTTCATTATCTCGCATGGTCAAGGTGTTCTCCTTTTGTTGTTCTAGAGATAAGCAAATCTAAATATAATGCTAGATAACACTCTATTAAGATAAAAAGTACCACGGATCCCTAATTCAAAAGACATCATGAACGATCCATCATTATTCTTTTTTGATAAGAACGAACAATCATCATTACTAAGCGATCCATTTTAGCATGTTTCATGGTAAGCAATTACACATTAGGAGCTCTGTTAACTCAATCAAATCTAAAACATGCCTTAAAGAGATGGAAGGCTGGTCATACCTCATGGAATTTTGAGATGGAGCCCAAAGAGCACAGATGATGCAAAGGAGAGAGAAAGACAACACTTGCCAGAAGGCAGGAATAACCCAGGCATTTTGCCATCGCTCGTTGTACACATCAGTGGACTTGAAGTACAGCTGCCAAGGAAAAACAAGTTTTAAATCTTTGCTTGGTAATATAAAAATAGAGAAAATTAGTAGGATAAGAAACTTATGTCATATGAACTCGGGTACTAGATAGGAGGACATTTCAATTTCTAGATGGTTTTCTCCATATCTTGAAGGATCCACACAAAGAGCCCAATTAATTCAAGTGGAGGAAAATACGAATCCCACTACCAAACCTATGCTTCAGCTAATGGAAATGCTGCATAAATTGGGTAGGTCTCCTAGCCCTTGACTCATTAAACTTGTTTACTCATTATACCCCAGTAATATATTCACTCTTTCCTGAACTTTAGTTTGTCTAGTTTCCTTAAAAAGACAACTTGAGTTATGATGCTTTTACTTATTTAATGACCTAGAGCAGACGAAATTGGACGTGAATAACGGTACAACTGTAACTCCAACAAAAGCACTTCTTGTCACCCGTAAGCACACTGTTTTCATGTTTGTTTATCAAGAATTGAAGTCCTTTTCAAGAATTGCGGTTCAATTAATGGATCAGATGAGTGCTAGATATTTTGGTTACTGTTTCAACGAACCCATACCCTGTACAGATAAAGGGGACCACTTGAGCATAAGGTTTGACCATTTTTCCTTTAATTCAGATCTCTTTGAAAAGAGAGTCCGGAACCAAAATGCCCAAAAAAAAAAATATTTTGAACCAAAATACCCCAACAAAAAAAAAATATTACCAAACTACCTTTAGCGCAGTAATTTACTGCGCTAAAGCAGTTAACGGGGACGGCTCCGTTAACTGCTATAGCGCAGTAATTTACTGCGCTATAGTGTCCCTCCTTTTTTTTTCGGCCCTTTTGGTTAACCCTTCTTCCATTGAGTCCGGAACCAAAATGCCCCAAAAAAAAATATTTTGAACCAAAATACCCCAACAAAAAAAAAATGTTACCAAACTACCTTTAGCGCAAGAATTTCTTGCGCTAAAAAAGCGAACGGGACGGCTTCGTTAATAGCTATAGCGCATTACTGCGCTATAGTGTCCCTCTTTTTTTTCCGGCCCTTTTGGTTAACCCTTCTTCCATTACACTTTTTAACATACTTTGACCATAGATTAATCATGCTTCGGGACCCCGAAACTTCAATATTTTATATAGAACCCTACTTATTTTTGTGCGATTAATAAGGTAGGATCAATACATCAAGGATACACAAAAGTTCGGATGGCCGTTTTAGTGGTTGAAAAGTGCTCGAACGCCATTTTCGTTTGAAGGCTCGGTGACATTAGCTTGAAGTTCTTTACGAATACTTAAACTTGTTCATTAATAATTAATCAAAAGTTAGTCAAAATGACAGCATTCATACAAAAAAAAAAAAAAACTTAGTTAAATTGCATCATTCATAACCCTGAGTAGATGAAAATACTTAAACTTGTTCATTAATAAGAAACCCAAACTTTTTAAAATACAATCAACAAAGTAAGAAAAAAACTTAAAAAACATTCATCAATTAATGCCTTTGAGTTGAAAAACATTCATCAATTAATGCCTTTGAGTTGATCTTCTGCGAGATATGCCACCACCACTAGAGGTACTTCCACTATGAAAGTTTCCTCCACCACGAGAGATACTTCCACCGCGAGATGTAGTTTGACCACCATGCCGTAAGGGACACTTGCGCTTATCATGACCAACATAATTGCAAAATGAGCATTTTCGAGTGTATCTCCCTGGTGGAACATCCATTTCATTATGAATACGCGAGTATGCATTCTTTCTGAATTTACGGATAAGTGCTTTATTTGCAACCATTGAAAATGGATTTGGTGGTCAATAACTCTCACTACCAAGTGGGTAGAACCTTCCAGCATAATTTTCAACTGTATATTCCTTAGCCATGTACGGGGAGACGTTCTTTCCCATTGTGATAAAACACTTGAAGGCATGAGAACATGGCATGTGATATGATTGCCACATGTTCTTGGAATCTCACAAATTGTGTGGACGTTACCTCCTTTACCTCGGTGCACACTTGTTGTGAGTTCAAATATGCGCTCTCCGCAGTCGTACTCATCCGGTCATGTTTCGAGCCTTATATTTGTGGTACTCGAGTCAGCTTTGACATCCATCTTAGACCCGTGTTGTACGTGCTTTGGCCTCTTTTGATCTACTCGACGAACCGCTCCACAACTCGCTTAAATGTCATTCTCACCATTGCGACGGTAGTCCCCGTGCGTATTTCAACAAGCCATTGAATGACTGTAGCCGTTGTCGTCGCCGTACCCCATCGCCTACCTTCATCCCGGTGTAATGTCCATTTGTCTTTATCAATTGCATTTAACTAGTGGAAGGCTTCCTCATTCGCCCGCCTAATAATGTCCATCCGTGTTTAAACTTCTTCTCCTGACGCTCGTTCGCCCGCCCACATCCAATTGCAAAAAAGTGCTTTGGGATTCGATATGCCTTTTGGAAGTTTGCCTTCAAATGCCTTAAACAATAACGATGGTAGCGAAGGGTGGTCGCCACCCCCCGCAAATTGAACATATTGTGCAATATGCCAAAGATGTCTATCCGATATCACACATATTCCCATGCGATCCTTAATAACGTGTTGCCTTAAGTAGTCCAAAAACATACCCCACGTACTAATGCTCTCATTAGCGCAATCGCAAAAGCTAGAGGAATATAGCTCCATTCCAATCGCTATTAGCAAAGCAGTTTTTATGTCATACTTCCGTACACACGTGTTCCATCTATTGATATTACAGTGCCGACAACGACAAAACCATCAATGCACGGTCAAGGCCCAAAACACAAAATCAAAAATATTACCGAGCAACACGTTTGAGCTTCCATTCAACAACAATGCACTATGATTGAAGTGTTGTAGAAACCGCCATGTATCTCGGCAACGTCTTGAAAGAGCCCTCCAATTGCCGAAGACTATCTCGCGTGCACGCCTACGCCCAAGATACGCCTTCCTCCTAGTAACAGCTTTCTATATACTTTCGTGACGGCTAATACAATCTTTAATAGTGAACACAAAAAAGTTGAAATATCATCATATAACAACGAGGAACATTATATTAACACCAAAAATAAAATAAACTTAAAGCGAAGGGGATACTGGTTTTCTCTAATGTCGCCAACTAATACACGCGCAATCAAATTAGTATCTAGATTGCAACGATCATCTCGGGAGGTCACCCATATCACAAGTGTGCTTTGTGTAGAATTTTGAAATAGTCCACATCTTTTCGGCAGCTTTCCACGGAGCATCCAAACGCCTTGATATTTTCGCTTGCATGTACCAATCGCCAAAGTTTTTGTGTGGAATCGTCAACTTTAAACTCCCTCATCCCCGGATGCAATAAATCTTAATAGCCTTTGCAATGATTTTTTCGAAATAAAATCATCCCTTTTTCAATATGAGCCTTTTGTTTTAAAAGATCCACTGGCTCACCACAAACTTCGCCAAATATGATCATCATCCCTAGTAAAGACAAAGGCATCTGGGCGATGATCAAGATAGGGGATCTCATCGGAATGCCACTGAATCGGGGTCGACTCTTGCTGTTGAAATTGGCTTTGCGGCTGAACCGGAGTTAATTCTTCTTTGTTCAAACGGTTGCCGTGAATTCGGTTCCTCCTCGTGTCTCGTGATCGTTCATCATGTCTTGCAACAGTTTGATGTTGAGGATTAGTTCCAACCTCAATCTCATCGTCACTTTCCTCCGCATTAGGTATTTTCTCACTATCGATGGATGATGTCACTATATAATTCGGATAATCCATAGCAGGCCTTTGCCTATAATTTAGTGCAACCACTACATTCTCCCTACATAAGAAATTAGGGTGTTTTAACTACTACAGATCAAATAACACTATTGATGTTAAAAAAAATAGACGTACCGATAGTAATCAACTGCACCGAAACTTGAGGAAGGATCATCGCTTTGAGTTGTTGGATAGGCTGAGGATGTTCCAACCTGATTCATCCATTCCGATTGAGGAGACCGTCCGATATGATCCATATCAGGTGTATAACCCCTAAATAATATAATCGACATCATTAGTAGCATTCAAGTGCCACTACACATAATAATAATATTGTAAAAAATGAATATTTACCACTGCCCGTCAAATTGCTGACTTAAACTATCCAGAGGCATTTGGCTAGTCAAAATGCTTTCATAGGTACTCATGTCAGGGTAATTGTGTTGATAAGTAGGTTCCGCTTGAGTGACTTGGCTGAATTATAGACGGGCTTCCCGACAAGTGTCTATTTCGGCCTCCCGAGAACCCTAGCCATGAATTCAAGTCGATTAATGGGCACCTTCTCTATATATTTCAAGGACGTTTAAAGTTATGCATTGCCTATAATCATAAGGCGCACTCAAATAATCATCGTCTCAACGTACCAATCGTCCATAACTAGTTACACTTGCGGCGTAAATGACATTGGATATTTTCCAATTATATTTAGATCAAAATCACTTCTACTAACTCGTAGTCTATTATACAAGGCTTGGAGTAGTTTTGAGAATTTTAAGTCAAGTGGAAAGTTAACATGGTATTTTGGGGAAGAATCACAACGCAAATTATTTTCCTCGAATATAATTTGTCCGTCCCAGAATAAAGAAACTCTAATTCTTGGAACATCTGCCATATTTTGAATAATTTAGGAGGAATACAAAATGCAAAAACTAGATGAAACTTTGAATTTTTTGCCTTATACGAACTCGGTATTAATATGAGAAGTTTGAATATAGAACCAACGCATGCATGCAATTACAGTGTCTTGTAGTGTTACGTCAAATCAAATTAAGTACGGAGTGTTGCATAACGCATGAAATAACTGCGTTATGTCAGGTCCCAGCAGAATAGCGCAGTAAATTACCGCATTATTCTGTCACAACGCAATAAAATACCGCGTTATGACGGTAGATAACGCAAAGAATTTAATGTGTTATACCGGGTATAACGCAAGATTTTCGCGCTATACCGCTGCACCATATTGTCAAACAGAAAAACATCATGATTCGAATCAAACTTTATATAACGTAATTTGACGAATAACTGTTACCAACCACACAAAATTGAGTTACTATGTCATTTTTTGACCAATTTAGAGATATTAATCGTGTTATATCGTTCACTCCAGCAAACATCTTTGAAGCAATGATAGGTAAGACACTGGAACTAGATGATGATGATTTTCATTACTCAAATAACCCTAACGACGGATTCAATCGAGAATACAATAATAAAATGAGAGAGAGTGGGATTGGCGTGTTAGGAGGGCCGCAAAGAAAATGGAGTATAAGTTAGCGTCGATGGCTTAAACGCCCAAAAAAAACGTGCTATGTCAATGCCTCGCGAAACTCCGCAAAGAGTTTAATTTGGCTCTTAATCGTTTTCACGAAGTAAGTAACAATGCAAATACGTTACCATAGGCGAATATGGTAGCACAAGATTTTCTTTTGTTAGATCACCATATTCAATTCGGAGTATGTGAAATGTCCGATAAAGATTAATATTTTCTTACAACAAAGTAAGTAGGTAGGTCATATAAATAAGAACCTCCAAATACCCTCGGGATACTTTTGCAACTATATAAGTAGCCCTACCTACTTACCTTATTGTTAGTAGACTACGCATATTCAATGTCGAGTAGTATCCCACTGATCTAAATCTTTGCTACCATATTCTACCCTATGGTAATATTACATCCAATTGTTCTAAACAAAAGATTAAGAGCTGCCAAATTATATAGTTCCGCAAACCATTGACATAGCATTTTTCGGGGCGTTTAAGCCCTATCGACGCTAACTTGTGCTCCGATCTTGCGCCCTCCCTAACACGCCAATCCCACTCCTCTCATTTTATTATCAGTATTCTCGATCAACTGCCGTTAGGGTTATTTGAGTAATGAAAATCATCATCATCTAGTTCCCGTGTCCTATCCATCGCTTCAAAGATATTTATTGAGTTGAACGATATAACACGATTAATATCTCTAAATTGGTCAAAAAATGACATAGTAGCTCAATTTTGCGTGGAATGTTATGTGGTTGGGTAAATGCCGATTATTCGTCAAATTACGTTATATAAAGTTTGATTCGAATTATGACGTTTTTCCGTTTGGATTCGAGGTGACAATATGGCGCAATGTAGCCGGATATAAAGAAAAAATGATCGCGTTATGCAAGATAATGCATTAAAATTCTTTGCGTTATCCGTCATAACGCGTATTTTATTGCGTTAATGAATAACGCGGTAATTTATCGCGCTATTCCGTCGGGACTCGACATAACGCGCTTATTTCATGCGTTGTGCAACACTCCGTACTTAATTTGATTTGACGTAACACTACAAGACAATCGTAATTGCGTACGCGTTGGTTCTATATTCAAACTTCTCCTATTAATATCGAGTTCGTATAAGGCAAAAAATTCAAAGTTTCATCTAGTTTTTGCTTTTTGTATTCCTCCTAAATTATTCAAAATATGCGTATGTTCCAAGAATTAGAGTTTTCTTTATTCTCGGGACGGACAAATTATATTCGAGGAAAATAATTTGCGATGATTCTTCCCAAAATACCATGTTAACTTTCCACTAGACTTAAAATTCTCAAAACTACTCCAAGCCTTGTATAATAGACTACAAGTTAGTAGAAGTGATTTTGATCTAAATATAATTGAAAAATATCCAATGTCATTTACGCCGCAAGGTGTAACTAGTTATGACAAAGTTATACATTCAAGACGATGATTCTTTGATTGATTA
>NC_081353.1:50907602-51036827 GCF_029784015.1 Lycium ferocissimum | reverse complement strand
TCTGGGTTTTTCCCCCCGGGACCAAAAGGGTTCCCCAAACCAAGAAAGCCCGGGGGTAAAATTGAAAATCCCCCGGGGGAAAACCATGGATGCTAATATATTTGTTTTTAAATTTACAAATTAATCTTTTTCATCTCTTCCCCCTTGTTTAAAGGGCTTGGAGAAAAAAAAGGGAAAAATTCTTCCAGCTAGCCAAATTTGGGTTATAAAAATTGATCAAAAAAAATATTTTTTTTAAAGCTTTTCACCAATTGGAAGGTCCTCTAAAAGTGGAGGGTCATTGGAGCAAGCAAACCATCCATTTTTGCAAGCACAAACTCTAGCCAATTTGAAACAAATGAAAAGGTAAGGTTTAATCCCTTTTTCATGTGTTATGGATGATTTGTACATGTTGAAAAGGTGGTAGAGAGGGGATAAAAATCATAAAATCTTCTGGATTTTGAGTTGTGTGTTTTCGGGCCCCTTTTATTTTGGTTTTGAAGGGTTTTGAAAAACCCAATTTTATTTAGTATTTTTGGATTGTTGGGTTTGAGATTCTATTTTTAAAAAAGGGTTAGGGTTTAAAATTGAAGTTGAAATTTGTTGTGGGCTGTTTTAGAAGCTAAGGGATTTTGATATGATTTTTTTTTTATGAGAATGAGTGGTTAACGTGGAATTTTTGGTATAGTTTATGAATTTGGAAGAAAAGTGTTGTTGTTTTTTTTGAATTTGGGGTTTTTGGGTTGTTTTGTATTTTGGGAGTTTCCCCTTTTTGAATGTTGTATGGATTGCCCGGGTTTTCCCCGACTTTTTTGAATGCCCCGGGTTTAGTACTTGAACGGTGGACTTGGGCTTCCGGGTTTAGGTAGGGTTGATTTGAAATAAAGAAATTTGTCAAATTTTATGTGAAAGGAGTTACTAATGTTAGAAGCGTTTTGAATTACTTGTTGATGTTGTTAGTATGGTTGTTGGTATTGTTGTTGATGTTTTGGGCCGATTTAAATTTTGGGGGGTTTTGAATTTATGGGGGAAATCAATTTTCCCTAAAAAAGGATAGTTGGGGTTGAATTCCCAAGTACCTATGGCTAATGGTTAGTATCTAACGACGTTGTTTGGAGATCTTGGAAACCGAGACTCAAATTCGGATTAAAACAGGAAGCGGACGAGGTATTAAAATTTAACTTTTCTTTTTTTTTGGCATGTCTTAGATGTAAAGGATGAATAATACGAGCCTTGGGGAAATCTATTCCTAAGATCCGAAAAATGCCTACGATTCTTTTTGCTTCTTGATTTCCGGGACTTTTAATGTAGTTTAACCATGGTTTATGTCCTTTTTAAGGGGGATTTCCCAAAAGTTCGTAAAAAATTTTGTTCCTTTTAAAAGGGTTTAAAGTTGAGAAATGTCCCAACCTTCTATATGGTCTCGGGTTCTTTGAAAAAGTTTGAAAGGTTTATAATGAATAATGCCCCCGGGCTTTCATAAGGGGGCTTTGGGTTGGCCCCCGGGAAAATGTTTAGTCCCCGGGCGCATGTGACATATTTCGTAAAATATTTCAAGAGTCCCAAGTGTGACTATCGTTTGATGCTCGATCGTTGATTTGTCCACTTTACCTATCGAGTCCAAAAGAGATTTAGGCTATGGTTTCTCACCCCCGCCTGCGGCTTTTTTTGGCATCTTTCCCCGGAGCCCCTTTTTGGGGGTCGTATTCGTCCAGCCGTTTTTCACCGAGTTTTTTCATTAGAGGGTGGGCCGGATTTTATGAGATGGCGCCCCCAAAGGGGATTTGGCAGAATATACGAGGAGACAGATCTCTTCACCGAGCCCCTCCTGAAGGGAGGGGTCCCGGTATATATATGACCCTTTTACCGAGCCCCCAAAGGGGGCGGGAACGGTATATATTTTATGGGTCGGCCCCTTTTAGGGGGCCCGGGGAGGGTATATATATATTGATGACAGATGATATCCGAAAAGAGATTCTATTCCCGGAGTCCCTCTTGGGGGCCGGGAAGGGTATACTAGAGAGTGATGATTTTTTCCCAGCCCCAAAAATTAAAGGGTCGGGACACGTTATATATATGCATATGTAAAAGGGTAATCATTCACGTATGTTTCTAAGTCCCATAATGAATTAGATATGATATCGCTCGGCATGATTTATGTTTCAAAGACAAGCCTCGTGTTTTCTCGTCATCGTATTAATTTTCTATACTCCGGGTACCAAAAAAGATGATCCGTTTACCGTATTTCATACATGCTCGCATATTCCACGACCCCTTTTCTTCGGGGTCGCGTTTCATGTACAAGCATGTGTATACAGATGAGCAGAAGATGTTCCACCTCGGGATTGGCGAGCCCATTTCCCTCCCGGAGCGCCCACGCGAGTCGAGTATTTACGCACAGTATTCGTCGTTAGACTTCGTACGTAGTCGTTACATATAACATGTCGCTTTTGTAAATGTTCGTAAGCCGATGTATCATTATATTACATTGGCCAGTATTTCATATGATTGCGTATTTTATTTGATTTTGAGAAAGGCGAAAAGAAGCGTTTCTTGAGCGTACTTTCATTTCGCACTATTTCACGTACGAAGAACAAGAAGACATGAAAGGGTCACGAGGATTTCGCCGGTTCGGCTCGGCCTCCCAAGTAAGTACCTGGGTGCCTCACCATGCCCTATCGAAAATCGGGGTGTGACATTTTGCTTCGATTACTCGCCCCCATGCTTCGAGTTTTCGAATTCTGGCCCCGCAATCATAGCCTACCTCGCCATTGTTAGTTAATTTAATCGTCCTAACGGATTGCCGATTGCATCTCCCGAGGCGGGGTTTTAAGCGGACGATTCCAAGCCCTAACCCTAAGGTTCGAGGCTCCGTCCGTGTGTAATGACCAAATACCGAGGCTTCTGTTAAGGGTGAGTTCCTTCTCAACCCTAGATCATGGCTTCTGGGGCGGTCGCCACAAAGTCGGCTAAGATTCGCGATCGGTGGTCGTTCGAGGCTTATATTCAATGTCACATCCGCTTATCTCTACGTGTGCCCATTTAGTTAGCTCGCCCGATAATTCCGGTTTATGTAAGATGTTCTTTAAAGGATAAGTAGGTCCTCACGCCTATCGGGTAGCATTGAAAGTAAGGCTTGAGTTTTCTGTGAAACGCTTTTACTAGTGCTAAAGCCAATTTTCAAGGTGGGGATAGCGGGTCTCCGCATCCCAAGGTCCTACTCACATAATAAATGGAAAATTGTGTACCGATTCTTCTCGGACCAAAACTCCACTTACCGCTACCTCGGACATGCAAGGTAGAGAAAAGTTGCTCGTCCACTTTCGGGCGTATACGACAAAGGAGGGTTGGACAAGGGTACTCTTTTAGTTCTTGTAAGGCTTTACGGCACTATGTCCGAAGTCGTTCTTCTTCCGAGTAAGGAGAAGAAACGGGTTTGTCTCCGAAGACCTTGATATGAACCGGCTCGGTGGCTGCTATCCTCCGTCGCAAGCGCACCCACTCGACGTTATTTACCGCCTCGATTGCTTTATCCTGTAGGGTTAATCTCGATTCCCCGATTTGACACCATGAAACCGAGGAATTTACCCCGACCTGACATCGAAAGCACACTTCGGATTGAGCTTCGCATTATATCTTCGGAGTACGTCAAAGTTTTCTGCAAATGTTTTAAATGGTCCTGGGCTGGACTTATAACCATGTCATCAATATAAACTTCCATTGTTTTTCCTATTTGTTCTTCGAACATCCCGTTAACTAGGCTTTGGTAGGTTGCCCCGCATTTTTTTAATCCGAAAGGCATGACATTATAGCTAAATAAGTCCCGAGACGGGTAATGAAAAGATATTTTCTCTTGATCCTCGGCATCCGAATTTGGTTGTATCACGAGTAAGCATCGAGAAACTTAACATCTCTCATGCCCGGCCGTCGCATCGATCATTCTATCGATGTGGGGCATCGAAACGAATCCTTCGGCATGCTTTGTTTAGATCCCTTATAATCAACGCACATTCGAAATTTATTACCTTTTTTCGGCACCACCACTACGTTAGCCAGCCAATCCGGGTATTTTACTTCCCGAATAGAGCCTATTTTTAAAAGCTTTGTTACCTCATCCTTCACGAAGGCATGCTTTGACTCTGCCATAGGCCTCCGTTTTTGCTTCACCGGGGGAAATCTCCCGTCGAGGCTAAGCTTATGAGTTGTTACTTCTGGTGGCGCAGCCGTATATCTATATGCCACCGTGCAAAACAATCGCGTATTAGCTTGAAGAAATTTAATTAACTTGTTCACGACTCCGTGTCAACCCCGTGCCCAGGTATACCTTTATATCCGGTAGATATTCGAACAAGATGACTTGCTCCAGCTCCTCTACCGTAGATTTTGTAGCATCCGACTCATCGGCAAGGCAAATGATCTAGGTATGTTGAAGTAGTCTTCTTTCGTGCCGGTCTAATCTCTTTTGCTCCGTTCTTGGGACCCGGGTAACCCGTAATTGCTATTGGAATCCTTGTCCCGGATGATCCTTCCTTTTTGATCCGGCTTTTTGAGTAGGGGCGATAATTATTCGACCGCGAACATCACTCTTCTTGCCGGAGTTGTTCTCCCCATTGTTTTTACCCCTCCAGTCGGGAACTTTAGCGATGTAATGTAGACGCGGCACGGCCTATGCATCCGGCTACCCAAAGAATGCGTTGTATTTCATATCCCCTTCGATTACATAGAACACGGTCTGCCGGATAGTGCCGTCGATGTTGGCAAGGAAATACTTCGCCCTTCGTAGTTTCACTCGCCATATTGAACCCACCGAGCACCGGGCTCACCGTCACGATCCTTTCGAGTAGCGCTTCATTCAACCACTCTCCACCCGGATGATGTTGGTAGAGCTACTGGGTCAATTAGAATACGTTTAATTTGAAACTTAAAGACGAGAATAGAAATTACCAACGCATCATTGTCGTTGTCAATGATGCCTTTCCTCGCATCCTCGTTCTTGAAAGTGATGGATCCGCCGGTATACAATCCCGTTGCGCTTTTCACGAACAAGGAGACCTTGGCGCGCTTCATTCTGGCCCTCTGCGAGCATCCGTACCCCCGATTATCATGTGATTATATGTTGAGCTTTCTACCGGTTCAATTCGTTTGCTCGACTCCCTCTCCTTGCCGCCGGGTCCTTGCCCGCTCGCTCGAAATTCACGAAGGTGCCCATTTTCGATGGCGAGGCACTTTCTTCTCTTAGTTGACGACGATCTTGGGCTTCCGTGACCGTGAGTTCCATGGTATTCACAAATCATGTTCGGTCCCGTTGGCGGGATCCGACCTCAATGGTCTCGACCACCTTGTTCGAGGAATGCGACCTATGGCCGAGACAAGGTCCGAGGTGTTGACGATAAAGTTGTATTCGATATTTCGGTGGGTCCCCGTTAGTTACCGAACTTCCGGAAGATCACCTCTAAACGACAACCCTCGGCTATTCGATGGACGCTCGGATTCTTGTCTCTCTTTCTTTGGGAGAATTGACAGGACCGGACCTCAACTTCTCCGATCTGAAAGCTTTGTTTTCTCCCGATTGAGGATACGGCGGTATCTTTCCCTCGACGGCCGCATCTCCGGTCGTAATTTTTTTCTAGTCCTTTCGGATCCTTTTGCTTAGGCTTCCTAACCGGAGGAAGTTCGGAGCTAATCATCCTCCACCCGAATCTTGGACTCGTATACGATTTGTGCACGTCCCGCCTGTGTCACAACCTCGTATTCCAAAGAATTTTTCTTTAGTTTGAATGAGGCGAGTCGAACTTCGGGGATTAAGCCCTTTGAGTGAATGCTTGTGCCCGTTTCTTCGGAGCTTAGAGGAGTTCCATCCGTTCCGCTTGAAAACGATTGACGAACTCCCGCGGTAACTCATTATCCCTTTGGGCTATCCGGAAAATATCCGCGTACAGTCCGGACCTTTTTGCTCCGGCATGAGCCTTGCGAACGCATCCGCGAGCATTTCAAAAGAAGTGATTGAATGCTCGGGAAGACGGTCATACCAAGTCAATGCCCCTTTTGACAGCGTTTCCCCGAACTTTTTCAGCAATACGGACTCAATCTCGTCTTCTTCAACATCGTTGCCCTTTATAGCACAAGTGTACGAGGTTACGTGTTCCCGAGGATCCGTTGTGCCGTCATATTTACGAATGTCATCTTCGAACCTCTTTGGGATCGATTTAGGGGCCGCGCTGCGAGGAAAAGGCCTATGAATATATCTCTTGAATCCGGTCCCTTCGGAAGAATGGGTGGAGCCCCGAATTTGAACCCGAAAGTTATAGGTCTCGACCCTTTTCTCGGTTGAGTCCACCCACTGCTAACGTCTCGAGCATTCTCGATACCTCGGTTGACGAGCCGGCTCGGACCGTTGTTTTCGACCATTCGAGCTTCTTCTCTCCGAGGTTCGTTAACACCTTTGTTCTTTTCCGGAATCGTTTCATCCTTCTTGCTCTGCAACTAGGCTATCGCAACTCCTTGCTCAGCAATAGTTGCTCTTTGTTCCTGCAACATTTCAAAAATAAGATGCAAGTTAATATCCTCCGGGACATCTGGCATTTTACGGCCGTGTGCCGGGTCAAAGTGATAATTGAAAGTATTTAAAGGATCGGTACCGAGCGGCGTTCTTGGTTCACGGTATTTTATCGGTTGAGGCCCTCCCCTCGAATCGACGGGGCCGACGGACCGACAAGTTGTGTAACCCCTGTAGCCCGATGTTATAATTTTCGGCCACAATCTCATTGTTGACGTGACCAGATTCTCCACTGTTTGCCATTTTGTCCGTTTTCGTAGAGACTAACAAAGAACTGAGATCTTTAGACGAATGAGTTGCAACTGAGATCAAAGACCACTATTATCCGATGCCCCACGGTGGGCGCCAAACTATTTTACCCCGAAATCGGATAATAAGTTAAATTTGTAAATGAGGTATAGGATATGTGGCACTTTAATCTATTCTTTGATGAACAAAAGATATACGTATATATTTTGCTTATGAAATGGCTTAAGTATGAGTTGGTGCGCTAATGACTGGGTAGAGATATTAGGAATTGTATGTTTAAGCTAAGATTTTATATATATTCCGTGCAATATTTGAATAGAGTGATTCAATGAATTATTTAAGTACGTAAACCGGACAAAAATCTAAAGAAATCAAAGCGAGAGAGAATTTTATATATATATTCAAAGTACAAAGCTCTTGAATCTGAAAAGCCAACCCTCAAAAGTGAAGGAATGCCCCCTATTTATAGTTTTCCTTTTTGGGCTTTCTATACATTATGGAGCCCTTTTAGGATAAAGATAACCTAATATGGATAAGGTTAGGTCATACGGTCGACACCGACCGTACATTGCAGAGGGGTGGCAACAAGATTACCACACGTGGCGGGCAAATAACTGATTATCCGGACCAACGGCCACGATCTTAATGGACATGAAGAAACCGGGCTAACGGCCACGACTGATTCAGCTATGTTTGAACCGGACAAACGGCCACGGTCGACCGATCGTAAGATGCGGGATTACCAGCTTTCTACGGTCGAGCCGGAGCGGCGTACTTTAACTTGAAGCTTCTTCAGCTCAAGCGCTACTGTTTGCCTTCTTTCCTTTATTTCCCCCGATTCTCACCGGACAAACGTTGTCCGGTTTTTACCGTATACAATGATGTATAGATTATGTACACAAAGGACATACTACATATAAAGTAATCGGAGCACTACTACTATGGTCAATATATAGCTTTTGATGAGTGTTTGGTTGGAACCACCAAATACTTAAACAAAAGAAATCACTGAAACCAACATTTTCTCATAATACTTAAGAGTTAAGAATTAGAAGGATTGAAACTTGAATAAAGTACTTATTCATTAAACTATTAGCTGCATGCATCATATATAAGAGCGAAGTTAGAATTTAATTGATTGTATTAGCTAATTAAATCTAAATAATGTTGGAACTGATCATAAGTCAAGAATCACACAACACACAAATTAAACCGAAACATAACATTAAACATAAAACGGAAGAATCGATTTAGACGAACTTTTGCAGTTGTGGACTTCTACCAAACCACAATAGAAGACTAAAAAGAATCATTTATATTAGTAATAAAATATATGAAATTTTATATCCTTCAGTTCACTTTTTGTTCAAATGAATAATACAATATCAATATATATATATATATATATATATATATATATATATATATATATATATATATATATATATATATATATTGAAAAGCTTATCCAGCCATCTTTACAAAATAAATTTCCACCTGCCGGTAAGTAATGATAGAATTAACATATACACAATAAAATTTAAAATTACTCTGTAAAAAAAAAAAAACTAAAATCCTACTTTACATAAAGAGATTTTCTTTCTGATCTCTTAAGATTTGACTCATAACCTTCATTGTTGGACCTCTGCAATCCATGTATATTTTCTAGATCGTTCAAATACCTTGAAGATGAAAGAGACATTGAAGACAATTTTGGAAAATGGAGGACTTTGAGCTGCTGTCAACTTTTTGCTTCATTATATAGATTTTAAAATGACTTTTTATATGACTTACCATCAATAATTACAATAAATAAGCTGTTAATATATACTTCCAGATTGCAAGAATGAATGTTTACTCACGTAATTCTATAGTAATAGTTAATCAAAAATTAATTGAGTGTTTGTTGATTTTCTTAAACGGATGAGATCATTTATTAATAATATATCTGCTAGCTTCCGCAAAATGAGCTAATTCATTATTAGGCCTCATTTGTTTGCACTTATTGGAGGTCTGACTCTGAATGATTCAGCCCTTAAGCCATTAAGTGCGTTTGTTTGCATTAAGATGTAAGCACTTATTGGGTCTGAATAGGTTTTAATCATTAAAATTTTGAAAGTCTTAACATCATTAAGAGGTATTTTTGTATGAAACTTTTTTATCACCAGCTCCAACCCCGACCCCAACCCTCCACCTCAACCCCACCTCACCCACTCTCCACTCCAACCCACCCCACCACCCACCCACCCTCGACTCCAACCCCCACTCCCCACCACCCCCACCCCACCACCAACCCTAATCCCACCCCACACCACCCACCCCCACTCCCCACCAAAGAATCCCTACCCCATACCACCCACCCCCACACGACCGTACCCCCACCTCCCACCACCACCCCCACTCCCCACCAACCCCACCCCTCACTCCCCACCAACCCCACCAACAGTACCTCTCACCCCAACCAGCCACTCACCCCTCCACCCCCACTCACCACCCACCACGACTACAAAACATCTCCACCATTACTAGTTAACATAAATGTTTCATTTTTTTTATCAAATAATATTTTATTTTATTAAATTTGTATTTATTTTCTACTATTTAGTTACTTTTTAATCTGAATTGTATATTTATTATGTTTAAATAAATATATTATGCACATTCAAATATTGAAAAACAAACAGCCTTAATCATTTAGTGTTCAGACCTAGAGATAACATCTTAATCATTCAGATGTACATTCAGATTCAGACGTCTTAATCTTAATGAAAATAAATGAGGCCTAAATGATAAGTAACGTTTTTTCCATTATAAATGCTAATTCATAACACTTTCAAATGTTACAATTTTAAATGTATGAAAAATAAATGCTCAAGCTACATGCTTCATCTGTGAAGAATCCCAAAGGACTTGATAAAATCTGAGCATTTCAATGGGTCCACGTTTATATTTTTCAAATTTAACTGTTTTTTTTAATCTTTATTAATATATATATTAGATGTTTTATTCAATTTTAAATTACAGCAGGGACGAAACGGTAATTCAACTTTGAAGATAGGAGCTTCCCACTTTTAGTATTATATGATATAATGGAAGTTAAAGTGGTTATAATGCAAAACATGATAATGTTAAAATTAAATAAATAATTTATTACATTTTTCTTGTTTTTAATTTTCTGAGGCATGAACTTTGTTTTTTTAGGTTTTTTTTAACCCGATGTTTGATACTCGCATTGAAGTCCCGATTGATTTGAATTCGCAACCAATTACTCTTCTCAAAAATTCGTTGACAATGCCTGGTCTCTAATCATGGTGGGAGTATAATGTGATAAATCTAATCATCAGATGAGTAAATTGTATTTTGCTAGGTCTTTCTGCTAGTAGCTGGTACAACAACACAAAAGGGATTAGTATCTAAAAGTAAAACATTTTTTGTAATGAAACATACGACTTGTATCGTGTCAACCTATTTAAAAAGAATTATTGATCGATTTTAAAAACTAAAGCAGCTAACTTATATTTTTAAAAGTTAAATTAAAGATGTTGAACAAGTATATACATTACTACTACGAGTTGAGAGAATCTATCAAAAAACTAAAAGAAACAAATTATTTAAAAAATCATAGGAATAGTTAGAATGTACTTTTACAAATATTGAGTAGAATTTTTAGGGCTTGAATTCTAACCGCATGTTCCTGGAGTGTACGTACTATTGCGGTAGCCCCAGGTATAAATTTCCAAGCAATTCAGCAACACATTTCAAACCTCGGCCTCGTTGATTGAAGATGGACAATGGTGGGGGCAAAGGATCATTCCCATCTTCATTATGGTGCTGATTGGGCCTTTCTCTTGAACATGACACATGATTTCAAAGTGATAAGAACATAAATGAGTGATACCTTTTGCTAGATAGACTTCACATATAACGTTTACACCCAACCCCAACGATTAGGATAATTCCTATTTATACCATCATCTACGATGTTTAAGTTCAATCTACATAAAGAACAAACACAAGAAATTGAGATATTTTTATAAGTATTAGCATATTACTTCATTTTGTGAAATTTATGAGTTAAAATTGTTAATTATGTAATACATTATATTAATATAGTATCCAAGATAATCTGAAAAAATAGTATTTATGATTTATTCTGATTAATTTAATCAATAAATTAAAATTAATTTACAATCAAACATAATTACAACTAATGTTCAAGTTCCATCCCAAAATTAACGAATACATAAGTTACGGAATATATATATATATATATATATATATATATATATATATATATATATATATATATATATATATATATATATATATATATATACACACAAGTTGAAATTAATTGTATAGTTGATGTTCAAGTTTCATCTTACAAATCAAATTTGATTTACAATGAATGTCAATCTTTTTCAACCGTCAAATTTACTAAGCTTTAAATTTGAAGATTCAACTATAACCCTAAAATTATATATTCAAGATCCAAACAACAGCGACATTTCAAGATTCAAGACTCAATGATAGCCCTAAATTTTGAATTCAACAAATACGGGTAAAATTCAAGATGCAACGGGAAAATAATCAAAATAT
The DNA here is from genome assembly GCF_029784015.1 of Lycium ferocissimum. Lineage (NCBI taxonomy): Eukaryota > Viridiplantae > Streptophyta > Magnoliopsida > Solanales > Solanaceae > Lycium > Lycium ferocissimum. The sequence goes on along the minus strand of NC_081353.1, from coordinate 51,025,444 downwards.
AGCTAACAATATAATCAAGACTAAGTCAAAAATTAATGTGCAATAACACTAACTAACATAATCAAAATTCTAAGCTCGTTCACCCTCCACATTTTCAACTACATTTTTCCAAGTTAAATAACAGAAAAAAGAAGAATTAATAAATTTGAAAATCAAAACTCTAATCTTGCACAAAATAATTATTATATGAAAAGCCTAATCTCAAAAAATGAAAATGGTTTAGAAAAAAGTTTATCAAACATTAAAGTAGGGTAAAAACTTACCTTCAATGTGTTTACATCAAATAAATACATGCATGATATATGTTTGTACATATATTTCTATTACTTAATCATGATTAATTAATGCATATTTTTACTAAATTAAACCACAAAATTATACTAAGTTCAGTTGATTTAGTGTAACCACCCGTGCAGATAAGTATTTTCGTAAAAGAGACACCGGTGAGAAAGCTGTTGAAGGAGACTCTTGAAATTGACAAAGAATTGGGGGGTTGCCAGTGAATGAGGAAGAAAAGATAGAAAAGAGACATAAAATAAGGGGGTCTGCCCAATCTGTATATACAGGTTCTCATTTAATTGTTTGACCATCATTTGACTAAAAGAATCGAAGGACACAGTCGGTTAATTTATTTATTTTTAAAAAAGAGATTTTATTTAAATTTTTAAGTGAATCAACGGACTCTGTCGATTTTGTCAAAAATTAAATTCGCGCAATAACTCCCCGTAAAATACAAACAGAGACTACGAAAAGTCATTTCACGCTCATTTTCATACATAAATTATAATCAAAGAAATTAAAAAACTAAATAACTTTTGTTTTCTGATAGATTGGACGTATAGTACTCTAGCAAAAATAACATACAAATAGCGTCCATTTGTAGTTTTCTCTCGAAAAAATGTAATTTTTTTTAGCAAAATACTGAGTAGAATTTTGAAAGCTCAAATTCGAATCACGTGTTTCTAGTGTGCACTTATTCAGTAGCCTCACGTTGGACCACAAGTCCTCTTCATGATATTCATATGTGTAAACAATTCTTGCGTTTTGGCACATGTTACTAAACACGAGAGAAGTTTCATCTCTCTTTCCTTAAAGTCACATAACTCCAATAACATTCGGGAGTTTGAGAAAATCATCAAATGCCATCTCAACGTTTGGCCAGGTTTAAACAGCCTTGTGTCTTTTACTGACGTACTATTCACAGCGCAGACGATTTAAAATGAATTAATTTCTACATAGATGGTGAGGTGGCGCGGAGGTTAGTTCGGTCTCGTGACCATTCGTTATGATGAGAGAGTGAGAAGCAAATAAAAATATTTCTTATTATTTGTTACACACATTTTCCCTCACCGGAAGGATGCAATTTCCGGCGATTTTTTTTTTTTTTTGGTCTTTCGTTCCCCTTCGAGTTTCACAACTTCCAAACTAATTTTCATTAATCACAAATCATTTTTTAGAAAAAACAAGATGAGAAAATGAAATATCAAGAGACCCAATTAGTAATTTCATTACATTACAAACTAATTCAAAACCCAAGTCAAGAAAAAACTGAAAGAAGAGGTGATTTTTGAGCATTGGCCATGCTCTATAGTCCAAAAAATAAACTTCGATCATAGATCTTTCAAAAACCAATTTTGAAAACGCAAATTTCAAAACTGAATGGAAACTCAATTTTCATTCCACTACAAATTAATTCAAAACCCAATTTTGCTATGCTCAACTTCGATCTTTCAATTTTCCCTTTGAATTGATTTTTTGGACTATAAAGGGAAGTTGGAACAGTCGAAAGAGATCATTGGTGAAGCTAAAAATAAAAAAAATCAAAGGTTGTTTATGAGGTGTTTGGCCAAGCTTTTGGGAGAAAATAAGTGCTTTTGAGGTAAGCGAAGCGAGTTTTCGGAAAAAAAAAAAATAGTTTTTGCCCAAAAGTACTTTTTGGAAAGTACTTTTGAGAAAAATACGTATAGAAGCACTTTTTTAAAGCTTGGCCAAACACTAATTGTTGCTCAAAAGTACTTTTTTAAATTAATTGGCCAAACACTGGCCTTTTAGCCAAAAATACTTTTGAAAAGTACTTTTGAAAAAATACTTTTTAAAATAAAAAATTTGTTTTAAAACAATGGCCAAACGGTATTAGTGTTCAAGATAAATAGAAAAGTTAATTTCTTTGGCCAAGTCTTTTAATGGTGATTTTTGGTGTGGTGGATGGTGGAAGAAGATAGATTAGGAAAAGCAATAAAAAGAAGATGAAAAAAAAATTAAGAAATATTTAACTGGTAAAATACACGTGTAAGGCGCGTGTATTTCACCACTCAAATACAGATCTGGTGGTAGCGTTTCAGGGGGCTAATAATTCCGTTTAAAAAATAGTCAGGGGGTAATAGATCACCCGTAAAGGTTGGGTGCGTTATAATTAATCCGACTAAACGTTGAGGGGGCATTTGACGGTTTTCTCCGAGAGTTTCATAACTCTTCTTGATCTTGTACTATAGGGAGTTATGTGGCGGTGTTATAACTTACCTTCATGAATGAAGTAAGTTATGGTTCATCCTTTAATGGGTGTACCAATTTCTAACACTTATATAGTGACTAAACAGTAGGAATTTTGTTCAAGTACTAGCCAAATCAAAATTTTAATCATATTTAATGTGTTTAACCTCCAAATCGAGTTATAATTCATACGGTGTTTACTAGTAGGATTAAAGTTATAATTTTCGAAAGCTATCCTACAGGCGAATGGTAACTATACCTGAAAAAAACATAATCTCGCATTCCAAGACTTCAAATGCTTTCTATAGTAAAATAACCATTAGCAAAAGGCGGATGTACGACAAAACTCATTCATTTGGCTCATACATGTATATGCGCTGAGAAATTTTCTAAATACTCCATATTACTTTACTACTATATAGAAGCATGGGTTAAAGCCCATGCTTCGTCGTCCGTAAGCATTTAAAAAAAAAAACAAAAAAAAAAGTGTGATCCCCATACTAACACCAACCAATATTAAAAAAAAAAAAAAAAAGTAAAAAAAGTGAAACCAACCATCTCCAAACTCATGGAAAAAAAAAAAATGGATCCCGTATTAACAAAATCAAGCAATATAAAAAAAAAAAGTGAATCCCATATTTAAAAAAACAAACAATGTAAAAAAAAAGTGTAAACTTTGTATTCATAGCAAACACTAATATAATAAAGTTTTAGATCGGAGTTAATTTCTACAAATGTTATATTAATCGTGTTTTGAATATATATATATATATTATATGCATAAAATAGTGCAAACTAATAATGTCCAAAAGGGTAGGCCCCATACTAAATAACACCAAGCAATATAAAAAATAAAAAAATAAAAAAAAGAAACCATATAAAGCATGGGTTTAGATTCATGCTTCGTCGTCCGTTGTCTCTTAAAAAAAAAAAAAAAAGGTGTGGGCCCCATACTAAATAACACCGAGCAATACACAAAAAAAATGAAGAAAAAAAAGTGGAACTCACCATCCCCGAACTCATGGAAAAAAAAAAGTGGACCCCATATTAACAAAATCAAGTAATATAAAAAAAAAAAAAAAAAGTGAATCCCATATTAAAAAAAATATAATGTTAAAAAAAAAGTGCAGACTTTGTATTCGTAGCAAACACTAATATAATAAAGTTTTATATACGGAGTACAAACTACAATGTTATATTAATCGTGTTTTGAACATAGTATATATATATATATATATATATGCATAAAAATAGTGCAAATTAATAATGTCCAAAAAAAAAGTGCACCGCATATTAAAAAATCAAATAATATTCATATAATTTTCAAAGTATCTCATTAAGTCAATAATGATGGATTCGTTGCCGCGTGCGTATCTATCCATAGTGGGAAAAATCTCGTTAAGTCGATATAGAACATGGGTTAAAGCCCATGCTTCGTCGTCCCATAAGCATTAAAAAAAAAAAGTGTGGTCCCCATATTAACACCAACCAATATTAAAAAAAAAAAAAAAAAAAAAAAAGTGGAACGAACCATCTCCAAACTCACGGAAAAAAAAAAGTAGATCCCGTATTAACAAAATCAAGCAATATTAAAAAAAAAGTGAATCCCATATTAAAAAAACAAACAATGTAAAAAAAAAAGGGGGTAAACTTTGTATTCATAGCAAACACTAATATAATAAAGTTTTTTAGACAAACTACAATGTTATATTAATCGTGTTTTGAATATATATATATATATCATATGCATAAAATAGTGCAAACTAATAATGTCCAAAAGGGTAGGCCCCATACTAAACAACACCAAGCAATATAAAAAAAAAAAAAAAAAAAAAAGAAACCATATAAAGCATGGGTTTAGACCCATGCTTCGTCGTCCGTTGTCCTTTAAAAAAAAGGGGTGTGGGCCCCATACTAAATAACACCGAGCAATACAAAAAAAAACAAAAAAACAAAAAAAAGGAAGAAAAAAAAGTGGAACTCACCATCTCTGAACTCATGGGAAAAAAAAAAGTAGACCCCATATTAACAAAATCAAGTAATATCAAAAAAAAAAAGTGAACCTCATATTAAAAAAAAAATATAATGTTAAAAAAAAAGTGCAGACTTTGTATTCGTAGCAAACACTAATATAATAAAAAATAAAGTTTTAGATACTAATACAAACTACAATGTTATATTAATCATGTTTTGAACATAGTGTCTATATATATATATATATATATATATGCATAAAAATAGTGCAAATTAATAATGTCCAAAAAAAAAAAGTGCACCCCATATTAAAAAATCAAACAATATTCATATAATTTCCAAAGTATCTCATTAAGTCAATAATGATGGATTCATTGCCACGTGCGTATCAATCTATTAGTGGGAGCAAATGAAATTGCTTTTCTTTTTTTTCTTTTTTTTGTTATTCTCGCTATGTCATTTTATTTGTTATGTTTACTAAAATAAATATACTTAAAATATTTATATTTTAAAATAAGATAGAATTTAATTGCTTTTATTTTTATTCTTACTCTAATAAATGTGAAAAGAGATTAATGTCGTAAAAAATATATCAAATGGAGATCAAATAATGAATAAGGTAAATGTCAAATTATAATTCTAATCGACGTTTTCTTAAAAAACTGGCAGACAACATGACAAGTAATGAGTTAAACCGAGAATATTTACCAAAAATTAAAAAATAGTATTTCTTCGTTTAAATAGAAAATCAATTCGACTTTGTTTCGTTTTAAACATGTAAAATTAATTTAATAATTTGAATTAGAATTATCAAATCAAAATTTGATAAAAAATAATAAGTATTTTACACCTTTTTAAATTAATCGAATTAAAATTGAAAGTATCAACCGATGCTTAAATATTGCTATTGTTTTTATCTCAAAGAGAGGAAAATAGTTTCTTTTTTAAACAAGTCTCTCTTTTTAAAAAAATATTAATAAATTTGCCGATTTTGTATTCGTAACAAACATTAATATAATAAAGTTTTAGATACGGAGCACAAACTACAATGTTATATTAATCGTGTTTTGAACATAATATATATATAAAATCACTATCCAAACACAACTACATACACATAGATGCACTATAATCTAAAGTGTTGGGTCCGTGCGCAGCACGGGCATAGGCCGTCTAGTAATACTTATATATAAGGGAGAACCCATAGATTTTGTCGTCCTCACAGTTGAGAACTTTGATACTTTGTTCAATCAAGATACTACACGTGGGCCTCTACCATTAGCTCCCACTGCCTTTTCCTTGTCTATTTCATTTTTCACACTTCTCTTTTCTTAAAGCCTAGAGGAAAAAAAAAAAAAAATCTTTAAGCCCATTCATCACGGGGCCTCTGCCATTTATATATTGACATTGTGGTAATCTTTTCTTGTCCTTATTCTTTACTCCGTTCGTTTACTTATATTTCATGGTATTTTTAGTTTTTCTACTTAATTTAAAATAAATATGTTATTTATATAACCAAGAAGTTAATATTTTTGTCTACAAAATTATTCTTATTTAGATAAGTGAAATTTTAATATAATCAAGAAATCATATTAAATTTGTACTATTAATTAAGGATAATGCAGTGAAAACACTTCTTACATATTTAAGGTTAGTAATATTTTAAGGGGCATGTCCGAACTAAAAACACCTTTTGATATGTACCGGATGGAGTATTAGATTACCCTTTGCATTATTTGTCATTATACATGGTAAAATTTTAGCAACTTTGGAGTCACATTTTCGTTTCCACCTAAAGCTTTTTATTAGATCTTACTAATTACTCTTCCTTCATACCCCTTCCGTCCACTTTTACCTGTCACATTGCGCTTCTCGAGAGTCAAACTGAATAAACTTTGACCAATATTTTAAGATTTTTTTTCATTATATTAATATGAGAAGAATTGCAGCTTATATTTTTTATAATTTCCGAACGTCTATAAATACCAAATTAATCTTATTTAATTTAGTTCCGAAGATTAGTCAAATTGACTCTCGAGAAGCGAAACTTGACAAGTAAATGTGAACGGAGGGAGTATCAATTTATGTGACATTTTTTTTTCAAGAGTCAATTTGATTAAATTTTGAAGTTAAATTAAATTAGAGAAACTTAAATATTTTAAATTAAAATATAAATATTTAAAAATTATACAAAAGGTACTATAAATTACAATTTTATTTTTAAGAATAAAACATATATGAGGAACTAAATTGTTCTTAGGTTTATTTAATAAATTTAGTTATATTCCTTTTTTTCGTCTAAAACTAAAAATCATTCAAGTCACGCATTCATACGTGGAGAGCAAAGCTTAAACCGGCACATTTAACTAACATAAACTCATACAACATAGATTATCATGAGCGAAATTAATTCCTAATATTATATTTAAGAAATCTATCCAAGTCTATAAAATAAAGAAGTTACAAATCCATTAAAAGAACCCATATTTTTATTTTAAGTTTTTTATTTGAGTTGTAATTATTTAAATCATCTTACTTTGCGAATGTCGAGTCGCTTATTTTCCTTTTGATATTTAATAATTCTCTTGCCAACTGTCCTTCCTATAAATAATTTAATGTTTAAAAATCATCGAATTAAGGTGAATAAACTTTAATAATTATGAAGACTTATTAACAATGCATGTTTAAGATGCCTCGGATTATATTACTTATGTGATAAGAAATTATGAAGCAAATAATATTTCTTTAATTAAAATAATATTCTTTTATATATATATGAGAGTTTGGGCTAAGATGGCCAGTCTATATAACTAGTAAACTATAAGCCCTATATAACTAGTAAACTTTTATATATATATATATATATATAACACATAATCTCGCATTCCAAGACTATAAATGTTTTCTATAGTAAAATAACCAATAGCAAAAGGTGGATGTACAACAAAACTCAATCATTTGGCTCATGTATATGCGTTGAGATAAACTGTGAATCCAATAGCATATAGAAATGGGTTGTTCCGTGACAAGAGAGATTGCCATAACCATAAATTTTAAAGTTTGGATATGCCTCTGAACTTTAAAATATATTTCCAGAAAATCTAGACTTATGGTGAGATTTGATTTATATAAGTTGAGGATATCTTATCTCTAAATATATGCTTAGGTGACATTTTTTTTTCTTCGAAGTGAATCCCCAAAGAAATTTCCTTTGAATTCTATCAGTGCTATCATTAATTGTTTTAGGTATAACCTTTACTGAGGTGGTTCTGCCCGCAATTTAAGAAAGTTAAGGCTTCCGATCTCTCAATCTAGTTCATGCTATCAATAATGAATTGGAAGTCCTTGCTGGTAATATTTTCTTCTATCATAGAGAAGTCTCGATATTTCTAATATGTGTTAGCTCTTTTCACAGCCAAACAACTGGAAATATAGTCCTTATCAATTCTACTTGTGGTGTGTGAGATTATGATTCTTGAATTACTAAAATGAATTAGATTGCCAAGACCATTCACCTAACTGAATTTAGTGTATTAATAATGGTGGAACAATTACTTTCAGTCCCTTCCTAGATGATTCGATGGGATATTCCACCTTCTACAGTCCACCTGACAGATGAGTCTAGACAAAATTTTCATGCAAATGACAAACAACTATGGTGACAAATGGCTGTGGGTCTGTAGACATAAGAAATTTACATGATTTAAGTCTGCCTCTACAAGACAGCCCAACATCCGTTAGGATAATTTGGAGGCTACTCTACCCTAAACTCTATCTCACGCTTATATAAAGGAGTACATATTCACTTAAAAGGCATATCGAATAACCCACAAAATCTTGGATATTCACAAAGATATCAAAGACTCTCTCAAAGCCGAAGTGATAAAGAGGAGATCTTCCTCAAGATCAACTCGATCGAAGTGTAGTCAGACGTTATTGGCGATCTAATACATCACAACGAGGTCAAAATTATCCTACGTTCCAGAAATATGCTACTAACGACCGTCAAATCACGGAGACAATCTAGAAGAGCCTCGAATCACGAAAAAAAATTAGGAGAGAAAAATTAAGAAAATATACAGAATTGTACTTACAATGCACAACAACAACAACATATCCAATGATTGCATATTATGTTCCATACTTGAGAAAATTTATTGCAAATAGGATGGCTTTGTAGCATACCTCTAAAGGGTTTGGCGGCTTGTGTTTCCGAGCCATTTATAAGCATGGAAGTTGAAGTTGTAGAATACAAGACATGATCACATTTATCACGTTTTGGTAGAAACAAGCGTTCCCACGACTGTATCACCCAGTCAATTTTGTTCCACTTAATCCCTCTTTCATGACCACATATCTTTCCGGCTAAGGAATGGAAAATCTTTCTCCTGTTACATGAATCCAATATTAAAATTAAATATTACAATTCACTATAGTTTTCTTGTCTTTAATTTTCTCAAGCATAAAATTTGTTTTTTTTTGTTCTTTACCAGATATTTGATACGCACATTGAGGTTCCAAGTTTCGCAATCAATTACCAATTACTTTTCTCAAAAATCCATTGTCAATACCTAGTCTTTAATTATGGTGGGATTAATGTGGTTAATCTAATCATCAGATGAGTAAATTATATTTTGCTCTTTGTGCTAGTAGTTGATACAACATAAAAGAGAATAGTATATTAGGCCTCATTTGTTTGCACTTAATAAAGGTCTGAATCTAACTATCGGTTTGGCCATAAGAATTATTCACTTTTTTCCGGAATTTTTTTTTTTACTTTTTTCAGAAATTAGTGTTTGGCCATGAAAATTCCAAATACAACTCAAGTTGTATTTGGAATTTGAAAAACAAGAAAAACTTGCTTTTCACCTTTTTCACAACCAATACAAGTACATTTCAACAAAAAAAAAAAAATACAATTTCAAAAACTATGGCCAAACACAACTCTAACTCCAACTCCAACTCCAACTCCAAAATTCCCAAAAAAGTGGGAAAAAAAATTGATTTCTATGGCCAAACGCCTACTAAATGTTTCAGATCTTAGGTCATTAAGTGCATTTATTTGCATTAAGATATAAGCACTTATTTGATCTGAATAGGTCTTAATCATTAAGATCTTGAACAAAGTCTTTATATTATTAAGAGGTATTTTTGTATGGATAATTTTTACCACGCCCTCCCTCCCAACCCCACCCCACACTACCACCCACCCCACCACCACTCCACCCCTAACCCCTCCCTCCCAGCCCCACCCCTCACCCAACCACCATTAACCACCTCTCCCATCATAACCACCACCACCAACCCCACAACCCTCCTAGCCTCTCTCCAAACTCCCACCCTCCACCCCACCACTATTAACCATCTCTGTTATCACAACCACCAACACCCACCAACCCACCTCCGCCCCTGCCCTCTCTCCACCCTTACCCCACTACCACTAATCACCTCCACCATCACAATTATCACCACCATCACTACTACATCACAACTATCACAACCACAACTACTACAAAGCATCTCCACCATCACTAGCGAACATAAATGTTTCAATTTTTTATCAAATAATAATTTTAATTTAGTAGATTTATAGTTATTTACTTTTTTATTTGAATTGTAGATTTATTACGCTTAAATAAATACATTATGCGCATTCAGATGTTGACAAACAAACAGTCTTAATCATTCAGTGTTCAGATCTAAAAATAATATCTTAATGATTAAGATCTGCATTCAGATTCAGACATCTGAATCTGAATGAAAACAAATGAGGCCTAAAAGTAGAACATTTCTGTGATGAACCGTACGATATTTTATTGATCGATTTAATCAGCTAACTTATTTTCTTAAGAAAATAAACTTAAGTATGTTCAGCAAGTCTAAAAATTACTACTACGAGTTAAACAAAATCTACCAAACACTAAAAGAAGTAAATTATATAGATATTAGGGATAGTTAAAATAATCTACTTTGACAAATATTGAGTAGAATTTTCAAAGCTCGAATTTGAACCATGCGTTCCTAGTTTGTACTACTGCAATAGCCCCGGGTTGGACCACAAGTTTTTTCCATGATATTCATATGTATAAATTTCCAAGCAATCCAGCAACACTTGTACTGCAGCTGACTTTTTCTCCATTATTATTCAGGGTGTTTTTTATATGCTTTTTAAAATCTTAACCTAGTTGATTTATGATGGACAATGGTGGGGGCAAAGGACCATTCCCACCTTCGTTATCGTATTGATGGGGTCTATTTCTCAAACATGAAACATGATTTCAAAGTAATAAGAACATAAATGAGTGATTTTATTAGCTAGATAGACTTCACGTATAGCGATTACTCTCAACTCACAACTAGTAAGATAATTTTTATTATACATCCATATACGATGTTCAAATTCAATTTAAACAAAGAACCATAACAAAAATTGAGATATTTTTATAAGTATATTAGGATATTACTTCATTTCGTACAATTTATGAATTAAATTGTTGATTATGTAATATTATATTAATATCGTATTTAAGATAATGTAAAAAAATAGTATTTATGTTTGTTGTAATTAACTAATCTACAGTTAAAATTAATTTACAATGAATCTATAAATTAATCATATAATAAATGTTCAAGTTTCATCTTGCTAATTAAATTTGATTTACACAGTGAATGTCAATTTCTTTCAACCTTCAAATTTACTAAGCTTTAAATTTAAAGAGTCAATTATAACCCTATGTTTATAAAGCCAAAAAATAGACCTAAAGTTCAAGATTCAAGACTGATCAGCTTTAACTCTAAATTTTGAATTCAACAAATAAATGTAAAATTCAAGATTCATATAACATCACGGGCAATATAATCAAGATATAGCTAATATTTAATCAAAACTAAGTCACAAATTAATGGGCAATAACAGTAACTGCCATGATCAAAATTCTGAGCTTGTTAGCGCATTTTCAACTAAAGTTTTACAAGTAAAATAATTGGAAAAGAAGAATTAATAGACATGAAAATAAACTTTATTCTTGAAAAAAATATGATTGTATCAAAACCCTAATCGAGAAAAAAATGATGACAATGGATTAGAAAAAAGTGTAGAATTATGAATTGATGTGTAGTGATCAGTTGTACTTAGTTAATGTGGCTGTAAGTGGTTGTCCGTAGTTAGTTAGAATGACTAGTTGTAACTCTTAGTAATTATGAGTTAGTTAGTGGGGTCTTATATAAGGACCATTTTGTACAGCTATACATTTCAGTTTTGAATGAAAAGGAATCTTCTTCCACAAATGCTCTCTACTCTCAATCCCGACTATGTCTTCTTCCATTGATCTAGTATTTCAACATGGTATCAGAGTGCACGGTTTTTATGGCGATTCGTAGCTAAGATCAATTAAGAACGACAAACAAGTTCGAAGACAAAGATACAGAGCTTTCATTTTGCAATTTTGAGGTCGATTCTATGAAAATCGGACCAATTTCTCTTCGAAACCCTAAGTTTTTGGGTTAAGTGATTGGAAATTGGAAGATTCATTATCAAATCGGTAAAATTCCATTCAAATTGATATATTCTTACACATACGATGGAGAATTTGGATCAATACGAGGCAGTGATTACCGATAAACCCACTGACATTCATCCCAAGCATCCACTATATCTTCATACTACAAATACTCCAGGTAGCATCTTGATAACTCAACAATTAACTGGTATAGAGACTTATGTTGTTTGGAGCAAGTTTATGATTAATGCATTGTTAGAAAAGAATAAAATTGGCTTTATAACTGGTAACTACAAAAAGTCACAATTTAAAGATGATTTAGAGTACGAGTGGGAGAGATGCAATGCTTTTGTTCTGTCATGGATCATGAATACTATGTCTAGAGAATTGGCAAGTGGTATGGTTCATTTGACCAATGCTGCAGCTATTTGGAAAGACTTGGGTGAGAGAATTGCCAAACGAGATCTTACTAGGATATATCAAGTTCATCATGAGATTTGCACAATAACACAAGGGAATCCATCCATTTTTGAGTTCTTCTCTAGGCTAAAGAAGATCGCTTGGGAGAATTACTCTGCATTATTGCCAGTGCCACAATGTTGTGATAAATCAAAGGTTTATACTGAGCATATGGAACAACAGAGATTGATGCAATTTTTTATGGGATTAAATGAGACATATAGTCATGCACGCAGCCAAATCCTCATGACAGTGCTAGCTCCCACATTAAATCAAGCTTATAGTATGTTGTTATGAGAGTCAAAGAGTACAATCAAATTTGATATCTCAAACACAACATCACATTGAGCAAGTGAACCTGAATGACACCACAGCATTGGCAGCAGCACATTACGATAAGTTCAAAAAGGCTACTAACAATGAAATGTACTGCACACATTGCCACAGGAAGGGACACATAATGGAGAAGTGTTATAGACTGGTAGGATATCCAACAGGACACAAGTTATATAAAGCAAAGCCTGAAGGAAGAGATGCTAAGCCAAGGTTTTATGCCAATAAAGGACCAGCTGCACACAATGTCAACTACAATGGATATGTTGATGCTATGAATCGTGGCTATCAGCATCAGTCTGTTCCTCATGTTGTAAATGGAGGTGAAGGTTGTAGTTATGGTCAGATACCAGCCAAAGCACACCATGTTGGTTATAGACATGACAATTCCAACTATGATAATCCACAAAACATGGGACCTACTGGTAGTTATTCTAGACATAGTCATGGGAGAAATCTTTATGGGATGCCATCTGCAAATCACCTGTATGGGTATGGTTATCCACAAGCTACTCAACCACATGGTCCTGGTCCTCTTCAATACCAACAGATACTAGATAAGGATCCAAAACTCACTGAAGCCACTGCTAATATAGCAGGTATACTCTCACCTACTTGTGCTCACTTATCTTCTTGTAGTTGCTTTTTGTAGCCAGTGCTTCTAAGTCTTGGGTAGTTGACACTGGAGCAACAAATCACATGGCTTCTAGTTTGGACTTTTTAGATCATCCTCAAGCAGTCCTACGCTCTAGTTCCAATACAACTCACCTTCCAAATGGCACTAGCACTAATGTGTCTCATACTGGCACCTCTATTATTTCTGACTTCTTAAAATAGGATAATGTGTTGTATATTCCAGATTTTCATTATAATCTACTGTTTATTTCCAAACTTACAAAGGAACTTCACTGTTGTGCTTCTTTTTATCCTGAGTTTTTTTTGTTACAGGACCTGTGTACTGGCAAGGTGAGGGAGATTGGTAAAGTCAAAGGAAGTTTATACATCCTGGATCCTGCCACCTCATTGTCACATACCAGGGCTTACAATCAAGCTTTTGCTTCCTCAGTTTTCACTTCTACCTATACCTCTAGTCCTCCACCTTTGCAACGTCCATCATCTCCTACTACAACTTTCAGACTTGGCATCAAAGGTTGGGACATGCTCCTATCACAGTTCTGCAGAAAATACCATCTTTAAAACTTTCAGTTTCAAATAAAGACACACCTTTGTGTGCTTTTTGTCCTTTGTCTAAACAAACTAGATTCCCTTTTCCCCATAGTGTTAAGAAAATTGTTTCCCCTTTTCAAATTGTACACATGGATGTATGGGGCCCATATAGACAATGTACTTACAATCGATATAGATACTTTCTCACCATTGTGGATGACTACACTAGAATGACTTGGGTGTTCTTGATGAAACATAAAAGTGATTCTGTTATCCACATATAGAATTTACTTACCATGGTTCATACTCAATTTTCCATTTCTATCAAAACTGTGAGAACTGATAATGGGCTTGAATTTTTTAATTCTTAGTGTTCTCAATTATTCACTTCTTTGGGAATTGTTTATCAAAGTTCTTGTGTGCATACCCCCCAACAAAATGGGGTTGCAAAAAAGAAACATAGCCATCTCCTAGAAATGGCCAGGGCCCTTAGGTTCCAAGCTCATGCTCCTCTAAAATTTTGGGGGGAATGCCTTCTCACTTCTATCTATCTTATTAATAGACTCCTTTCCTCTATTCTATCAGGAAAATCACCTTATCAAATGCTTCATGGTCATATCCCTTCCTTACAACACCTAAGAGTGTTTGGCTGCCTTTATTATGCAACCAAACCTCACTACACAAATAAGTTTTCTTCTAAATTTAAACCCGGTGTTTTCATGGGGTATTCACCTACACAAAAAGGTTACAAGATCCAAGATATTGCTTCTGGCACGTTTCTGGTGAATAGAGATGTTGTGTTCAAGGAACACATAATTCCTTTTTAGTATTATAAATCTACTTTCTTACATTTTCCTGTTGTCTCTACTACTTTTCCCACAATGCATACTCCTCACCTTGATGACTCTTTTCCTTCACCACCTCATGCTCTTTCTTTTCCTTCTACACCCTCTGTTGATTTTGCCCCTACATTTCCCTCTTCTCCTGTTCCTTGTTTACCACCACTTGGACCTTCTCTTTCACACTTACCTGAATCTATCCCTGTCATTGTCCCTACTGAGATTCCCACATCTCCTGTGTCAGCTATCCCTACCATCCCTCAACCTGTTAAACCATCTAGGCAATCCACTAGAACCATTAAACCTCTCATTTGGCTTGTAGACTTTCATCACCAGTCTTTCACTCCTTATCCTATAGCCCAGTTTGTCTCCTATGATCATCTTTCCACTCTTTTTGAGGCTTCTAAGGATGAAAATTTGGTTCAAGCTATGAAACTTGAAATCCAAGCTATATGTGATAACAAAACTTGAGAAGTAGTTGACCTTCCTGCAGGTAAAACTCCTATAGGTTGTAAGTGGGTCTATAAGGTGAAGTATAAGTCTGATGGTTCCATAGAAAGGTATAAATCTAGGTTAGCTGCCAAGGGTTTTACTCAGCAAGAGGGGTTGGATTTTCATGACACCTTTTCCCCTGTTGTTAAAATGGTTACCGTTAGATGTGTCATTGCTTTGGCTGCACAGTTTGCTTGGCCTTTGTGCCAAATGGATGTCTATAATGCTTTTTTGCATGGTGATCTCTTTGAAGAAGTATACATGTGTCTACCTCAAGGCTTTTGTATCCAGGGGGAGCACAAGGTATGTATGCTACACAAGTCCTTGTATGGACTAAAACAAGCCAACAGACAATGGAATCTCAAGCTGACTACAGCCTTGATCACTTCTGGTTATACACAGAGTAAACTGGATTACTCCTTATTCACTAAATCATGTAAAAGTGGAATTGTCATCATACTAGTATATGTAGATGACTTACTGATTTGTTACACCTCGGAAAAAATTTTCGTTCATGTACAGTGAATAGACTAGTGAAGGGCACAAAGTATACGATGTTTCGATAAGTAAGAAATAGCACTTGATGATCTTAATTGAGATTTCAAAGGCATTCGAAGTAAGAGAAGAAAGTTTTCTAAGAAAGGCAAGGTATACGTTACGAATCGGAAAGGATTTACAAGTGATAAGTTAGAGATGATTTAATGATGTCTGGGAGAAGAGTTATAATGTCCCTTATATTATTAACGAGGTGTTAAACAAGTGTCGAAGGGTTCCATAAGGATTGGAGATCAAACGAACGACGGAGATCATTTCGTGAAATTGTTATACGACCGACTTATACGGTCCGTATAACATTATACGGTCCGTATAAGGTCCGTATAACACCCAAAGAGAGATAATGTTTGCCTGGTGATGAACCACGACCACTTATATGGGCCGTGCAACGTTATATGGACCATATAAGTGTCCGTGGAAGTCCCGACGGGCTAAGTTAAGTTCAGTTATATAAATGTGTTCCCACTTCACTAATTTCATTTCCCACACTTCTTCATCTCTCTCAAGGCTTCTAGAGGGTTCCACACTTCTTCCATAAGAACTCGAGAGATTCAAGATCAACTTCATCAAACCAGAGAACCAAGTGCAAGAAACTTATTAGGGTTCATCCAAGACAAGTGAATCTTATCGTGAACTAGTGGTTTTGGTGCAAGAGAAGTATTTCCACTCAAGGCTTATTCCTACACTATCTAAGGTAAGTTTTATGATCTTTTCATGTTGATTAAGGTAATGAGAGGTTGAAAGACTTAGATTATGGAAGGAGATAGAAAATGGGTCACAAAGATAGGAATAATGAGATTTTGAGTAGTAGTTTGGAATGAGTAATGAATATTGATATGTTGTGATTGTAAGTATGCTATAAGTGACATTTAGGACATGGGATAAGCATTATATGTGAGAAAATGTAAGAGTGTACTATGACCATGATTATAGAGGAATTGAAGTGAAATTTTGAAATGTGGATAACGTAGATGAATGATGATTGTTGCTTATGATATTGTGAATGTTGTTATGGATGTTTGGGAGTTGATATGTAATATGAGGAAAGTTGTATAAACAAAGGAAATGCTGCCCAATTTTCTCTAACTTTAGTAAGCATGTTCTTATAATCGATTAGCTAATGTTAATACGAACTTTCTTGAAGGTAGAAATGTGAGCATCGAAGGAGAACGATCAAACAATAGAATAAAAAGGAGGTATGTGAGGCTAATCCTTTCCTTCTTACGGCATGACTTCTATGGCATGAATCCTCCTATTTTCCCATGATCTTCCTAAATAAAAACTATGAGTCCACCGTAACGAGCTATTTACGTGATAAGGTAAAGAAACGAGATACGATACGAGCATGATATTTATGATGATGAATTTAAGTATAAAGAATCCTAGAGTAACATACGATGTCCGTGAGGTTAATGATCCCGAATATGGTTCCATTGATGCTTTTCTTGTGTACACTCACCTTAAAATGTTAGTCCCCGAGGTGAGACATAATGATTATGATCACTCATAATGTAATCGGGGTTCACGACCTTTATGTCACCCCGACATAGCCATAGTTGCCTTCAAGTTCTAATGTATGTTTGATGATAAATGTATAATGACGCTAAGCTTATGATATGCCTATGCAATGTATGAAAATGTTAAGTTTACGACGGGTATATGACGATGCGATTCCACCGTGCCTAAATGGATGACGATGTGATTCCACCGTGCCTAAATGGCCAGGCATGTCACCGCGAAGGCGGGCTGCATACGATTCCACCGTGCCTAAATGGTCGGACATGTCACCGCTAAGGCGGTCGCTATGTTTACACCGAGCCAGTGGGCGGCACGACACCACTAGTGGGCGGCATATGATGGTTACCCGGACGCGAGTTAACGATGATGATATATATGATACGATGATGTATGCGCTATGATGATACATGTACTACGATTATATATGATATATGTGTGAAATGTATCCACCCTTAAAAGTTACGCAGGTTGTATCTTCATCTTATGTCTTATGATTTCTTTATTATGCTCATTTCATTCATGCCTTACATACTCAATAAAATATTCATACTGACGTCCGTTTTCTTTGGACGCTGTGTTCATGCCCACAGGTAGGCAAGGAGGTGATCCATACTCGTAGGAGCTACTAGCAGATTTCGAGAGCACCCCATTATTCCCGAGACGCCATTGATTTATTCTTTGTGTATATATATGTTTTAGGCATGACGGGGTCCTGTCCCGTCCATTTGTCTAGTACTCAGAGAGGCTCGTAGATACGTACGCGCGGGTAGTATGGTCTTACGATGTTCTTATTGTATGTACATTATTTTGATAGCCGAAGGGCTTATATATATAAAGGTAATTATGTTTCGAAATGAAAAATGGTTTTTCCTATGACTTGAGTATAAGATTAATGAATGAACGTTTGATGAGTACGATGGGTAATGGTACGAGCGGTGCTCGGTGGTTAGCCCCGCAAGATGGCCCCTAGTCGGGTCGTGACATGATTACAGGCAGTAGTGCTCATTTGATTCAGGAAGCATAAGACACCTTGAATCACAATTACAAGATGAAAGATCTAGGAGAACTGAGGTACTTCCTGGGCATAGAATTTGCAAGGTCCTTTACGAGAATTCTAATAAACCAAAGGAAATATGCACTAGAGCTAATATTAGAGTGTGGCTTAGGGGGAGCAAAACCTGCATCCACCCTTATGGATCAAAACCAAAAGCTCACAAGTGCAGAGTTTGATAGACTGACAGAGACAAAAGGTGATGAAGTGTTAGGAGACAGAACTGGATATCAAAGGTTGATTGGTAGGTTATTGTGTCGAGTAAGAACAATCTCCTGCTCAATGCTCCTTTTGGCGAGTCACATTTAATCAATTCACGAGTAAGGTACATTAAAGGGCAACCGGAGTTTTGATTCTCAAGAAAGAAGCAGAAAGTCCACAGACCTTCGTGATATACTGGGCATCATGTTCCACAACGTTAAGATCATCGGATACTGTGTGAAGTTAGGAGAAACTTTGGTATCATGGAAATCCAAGAAACAGTCTACAGTATCTAGAAGTACAGCAGAAGCAGAGTATAGAAGTATGGCAGGGACAGTTGCAGAATTAGTGTGGTTGCATGGTTTACTGCAACAACTGGGAATACATGTGGACAAGCCAATGAATCTTTTTTGTGACAATAAAGCAAAGACTTCAAATAGCTTCAAATCCAATGTACCATGAGAGGACAAAATATATAGATATAGACTGCCACTTCATTAGAGGAAAAATACAACAAGGACTCATCAGAATAAACCATATCAACACAAAGGAACAAGCAGCTGATATACTGACTAAGGGTCTGGGAAAGCAACAACATGATCACTTAATATGCAAGTTAGGAATGCTAGATGTGTTCCAAGATCCAACTTGAGGGGGAGTGTAGAATTATGAATTGATGTGTAGTGATCAGTTGTACTTAGCTAATGTGGCTGTAAGTGGTTGTACATAGTTAGTTAGAATGATTAGTTGTAACTCTTAGTAATTATGAGTTAGTTAGTGGAGTCTTATATAAGGATCATTTTGTACAGCTACACATTTCATTTTTGAATTTAAAGGAATCTTCTTCTTCCACAAATGCTCTCTACTCTCAATCCCCACTATGTCTTCTTCCATTGATCTAGTATTTTAACAAAAAGCTTATCGGACATTGATGGAGGTAAAAACTAGTTTGTGTCGTGTTTAAACCAAATAAAATAGATGTATGACATGTTTTTACACACAGTTCTCCTGTCACTTAATCATAAATTAATTAATGCATATCTCACTACATTAAATCACTTAACTATATTAAGTTGAGTTTGTTTGATGTAAATACTCAATACAAATAAGTATTTACCGAGAAGGAGACGCTGATGAGAAAGCTAATGAAGGAGACATTTGAAATTGACAGAGGGTTGGTTGGGGTGGTGGTCACTAATGAATGAGAAAGAAAAGATGGAAGAGAGAAAATCTTATATACAGGTAACCTTTTATCAGTTAATTGTTTAAGCATCATTTGACTAAAAGAACAGACGTACACCGTCGGTAAAAAAAAGTATTTTCATTTAAGTTTAATGGGTAATCGACTCGTTTCCAATGCGGTTAATTGCTGTTAGGCTAGAAAAATTTTAGTAGCTCAGTTGATTTGCTATCTGAACTTTCTCCTTATTGATGAGAATTCAATTCTCCATCTTGTAATTTTCTCTCCCAATTTAAAAAAAGAAAAAGGTAATCGACTGACTCCGTTGATTTTCCCAAAAATTAATTTGTGCAACAATTCCGGGTAAAATACAAACAAAGAGTATCGAAAATCATTTTACGCAAAATTTATCGTGTCCCTCGGATAACTACAAAAAAATATTAAATTTTTTTTTTCCTGATAGCCTGGAAAACAGTCTGTCCAAAATAACCTACCAACAATGTATTGTGTGCTGCAGTTAATTTTCTCTCGAAAAGATATTACTTTTTTAATAGCAAAATATTGAGTAGAATCTTGAAAGCTTAAATTCGAAGCACGTGTTCCTAGTGTGTACTATTACAGTAGGCCCCAGATTGGCCCACAAGTCCTGTTCATGATATTCATATGTATAAACAATTCATTTGTTTTGGTAAAGCAAAATAAACATGCTTAATTGAAAAATGTGAAGCTCGAGACAAAGACACCCCAAAACCACAACTATTTGCTGGCACAGCAAAATCACGGGCTAACTTAAATTGTACCCCCTTCTTCCCGCTTTATGTGTGACACATTTATTATTTGGAGAGTTAAATAAATTCTTTTTTATCGTAAATTTTTTAAATATTTTAAATTATTAATTATTACTAATTTATATAGTTTTTATATATGTAAATTTTGTTTCAAAAAAATATGAAAATTTTATATTCGAATTTACACGAAAATTAAATAATTTGACCCTTATAGTCTGAATTGTATCAGGTTACGTGGGACGAGAGGGAATACCACCTAACCTTACCATACCATTCAAGATATATTTAATCCCCGATTCAATAGTACTCAACAATTTTCTTCAAGCTAAAGAAGCGATAAAAGCTCCAGTGTATAATAAACATGTCAAATTGGCAACTTTCTTCATCAGATGGTAGAAATACTTATAGTGAATCCCATGTCATGCAGACTTGTAACTTGTTGAGTCTGTATTTCAATGGAAAGGCCAGCCTCAAAGATCTGAATCTTAGAATCAGTGGCAAAGAAGAAGCCATAGGTAATGGAATTTTCTGTTTTTCACTTTTTTCTCAGGAATATTCCCAGATGAGTTCATTATTTCAGTTGTTATGTTTTCCAGTTACTTTTCTTTTGAGCCGATGATCTACAAAAATGTCTCTCTCTAACTCACAAAGGTTACGTCATATCCTCTCAAACTCCACTTGTGGGATTACACTGGGTTGTTATTGTTGTTGTTGTAGTTGTACTTTCGCTTCTTTCATTTATGCTTTGCAGGAACTGTTAGGTGTTTGTCTTAATTTTCTTATCATATTCATATTTCTGCTTCCCTCTTTTTACTTCATTTATTATGCTTTTCTATCAGGAAAATGAATGTTTCTCAAGTCACAGTAACTCCTAAGTGTTTACCCTAATTTTCTTAACAAATTAATTTTTTTAAGGATATACTTATCATAATTGGTTCTACTTTTCCTAAAAAAAATGTATGTAAATCTTTTAAATTTGGTTAATCATTTTCCTGGAGAAAAAGACTTTAGACTTTTATAAATTGAGGATTATTCTTTCCCCTTTACAACACCCACGATATAGTCCTTAAGAAATTCTTGTTTATGGGAAAACATAAACCTCTTTAATATGAATTTTGTGAGGTTATTCTCTCAATATTCTTTTACTCTCTTTTATATTACTGTATTGCTCATATGTAGATTATTTAACTAAATTATATTAAACTGTTATGTTTTTTTGGTGTATTTCTCCTTGTTGTCTTATTTATTATTATAATATTCAAAATTTATTTGTTAGCTTGCGCGTGACACCTGATTATTTCGATCCAAACAGCAACTAAGGATTTTTTGACCAACATGGTAGAATCATCAGCTAAGACAACAGAGCAAGAGCAGATATTAATAGATGATGTTCCTAAAAGTGCCACAACAAAATCTTTTAGAGAAACGGAAATGCCCTTAAATAAGGCCGGCGGCAGGTTTGTTCCTTTCTTCAAATTCTCATACTTGAATCAATAATACTATCTGAATTTGTTATACCGTTTCTTTAATTTGCTACAGAATTTGAGAAAGAAAATATAAACTTTTGAAACTTTGTTGTCGACTAAACATGTTTTAATATTTATGTGACTGTAAAAGCTTTTCAGTAAGATAAAATGAAAAATATAAGAATGTGTCGTTCTTTTTTTAAGCGAAGTGAAAAGAATGTATTGGAGAATTGTCAATTTTAATATTAAATTGAATTACTTGTCATGTTAATGGCTAAAAAAAAAAATAAACAGTGGTCATAATTTCTTCCAAACCACTATCTCTCGTTCTTCCCATGATCTAGAATGTGACTTTATTTCTTTCATCCACTCACTCACTATTTACCCCACCACTTCCTCACTAAATTACCCCACCGACTCACTAACACATGTTTATTACCCACTGTCATTTTATTTACTTTGTGGAAGATATCCTACGCCTAAAACTAAGAGTGTTTAGGGTGCATATAAAATTAAAGTTGTATCGGGGGAAAAGAGTTGTAAGAAAGGAAAAATAAGTTTAATTAGTCTCCAACTTATTCACTATAATGAAGTAAAAAAGTAGTATTTCCTCTGTTTCAATTTATGTGAACCTATTTCCTTTTTAGTCCGTGCCAAAATGAATGACCTCTTTCCTAATTCGGAAACAAATTCACTTTATGAAATGATTTACAGCCACACAAATATTCAAAACTTATTTTGAACCACAAGTTTTAAAAGTCTTCACTTTTTCTTAAATATCATGCTTCAACAAAGGCTCACATAAATCAAACGGCGAAAAGTATTACTTTGTTGCTTTGCGGTGGAACTTTGGCTTAAAAACTAGTCCTCAGTTGTCAGAGTCAGACTAATGTGTCCTTAGCTTGAGGGGACAAGTTAAAAGTATTATTACTGGATCAGTTAAAATCTAATGCAGTATACTTGAATATTCTTAGTGGGACAAGTTATAAGTATTATTGCTGGATCAGTTAAAATCCAATGCAATAGACTTGAATATTCTTAAAGAGAACTAGATATCAACGCATCAGCTTAAATATTTTTTTTTTCTTATTAACTGTATTTGTATTTTCACCAATAGAAAATTGTTAGATAGCTTGTAATATAAGAGGTCTTAAAATGAATAGATACATAGGACATAATTATTCTGAAAAGTCATCTCTCAAATCCTATAAATATAAGGACACTTTTGAAGTAGCAAATCGAAAAATTTGCAGGTATAACACAGGCTTTGTTGTATCCTGAAAGGAATTGCTTGTATTTTCCCTAATCTATATACGGGCAATATCTCTTTAAAGAAAGTCGATTTATCCACGCCACAAAGCCATTTCTTCTTCGATTATGTTTAGTTTCCCATATACTGAAACAGATGGAGTATGATTTCGCCTCCATTTTCGTTTTCTCTGAACAGTTGCTTACATTTTGAAGAGTTATGAACTGAATACTAATGTGTGATAATGCTTTTTTCATTTAGCAAAGAGATCATACCAAAGGATCAGCAAAAAGCAGCCCAATTGTCAATATTCTATGGGGGTAAAGTGGTCGTTTTTGATGATTTCCCAGCTGAGAAAGCTAGAGCTGTGATGTTATTAGCTAGCAAAGGAATTCCTCACAACTCTAATTCTGCTACTTCAAAACAGCAAGCAGAGACTAATGGAGCTAACAGCTATGGTAAGCATTTAATAATTACTATACCTAATTGATCAATACTCCTACTATTAAATGATTTTTTTAATGGATATGATGAAACATTAAACAATATTTAAAATGGACCGTAGAAAATACAACTACTCAAATATTGCACAGTCGCAGAGACGGATCCAGGGTATAAGTAGTGGTTGGAAGATTTTCAAAATATGTATACGTGCACTCACTATGTTTAAATACTAAGTCCGCCTCTTTCTTGCTTGTGCTCTCTTCAGATTTACCTATTGCAAGAAGATCTTCACTTTATAGATTCCTTGAGAAGAGGAAAGATAGGTAAGAAACTACTAATATTTCTGCAGCACTAGTACATATGTGCAGCTTCCAATATTCGTGTTTTATATACTAGTACTAATATCCCGACCTTTTTTTTTTTTTAAATGGCATGTCTTCTAGGGGTACGGCTGTAGCACCATACCAAATGCACAAAACGTTGCCATCATCTTCAAGGACTCGTGAAGGCCATTTTGATCTTAACTTCTAGTTATAATCTACTCTGCACCTAATATACCGATAAGTTATATTTATATGCATCGATAATATTACTGAGAGAATATTAGTTACTAGTAATTAGGGCTGATGAAAGCTTGATATTAAGTGTTATTTATTATTGTAAGCCGATTTATCTGATGATGTAAAAATTGTATACATTGTTAATCTACAAATGCAAACTTAATTTTAGATACGTATTGCACAATTCTATATTTACGAAAAACTGACACGATATAAAAAAAAAATTGGTGTTCCGTTAACCAACAATTCAATTTGACAACTGGTACCTGGCCAACTTTCTTTGCAAACATGCAAATATAAAACATAATTTCGTAAATTGATTCATTGATATCACATATACAAGAGATATGGATACCCTACCCCTTACTTATAATTTGTTAAAATCTAATACACAAGCATCTTAAATTGTTAATAATCTCATCATTAAAGGCTCATTTGAAACTCCGAAATTTAAGTCATATTTTTTTTTTTTTTTTTTTAAGTATGTGTGGTTGGTATTCATTGGAAAAACCTGGATGAGGTTATATACAAAATTTGAGGAAGATTGGAAGTGATTTGGACTAGTTTAAAATCAAATTTTAGAGCTGAAATTGATTGGGGGAAAAGTCACTGCTAAGTTGTACATCACACACAAACATATGGATACACATATGTACATGGATATACATGGATTTATAGGAAATATATGGATATACAGCGTATATATACGGATGTACAGGTGATATATAGTGATATACAATGAGAATATACACATATAGACCACTCAAAACCCCATTTTTCCTAATTTTCACACATCCTCCGTCGCAACCCCCCCCCCCCCCCCCCCACCAGCCCCACAAAAAAAAAAAAAAAAAAAAAAAAAAACACAAAATTACCATAACCACCAGTAATGCGACTTGGATTCTATTGAAAATAAATTGACTAATAAAGATAAGAAGATAGAAATTCCAACAGTGACTTATTTTTTTCTACTATATAGAAAGATGAAGAAAGGAACGACCAAGGGTAATATTGAAATTTCACAGGTACATTCAGTATATTCTATAGGTACATTTTGACATAAAAACCATCTTTCAAAGAATTTCCTTCTCAACCCACTACTTGCTAGCTGACACATGTTAATGAGCCCATCTCTTTATGATTGTGACCATACAATGTAATCTTCAACATTGGAGTTCTCATGTGTCCATCAATTTGAGGCAAAAATCTATTTGTATGTTTCATTATTAGGGCAGATTATGGGCCTCCTTTCAAGTATATTCCAAATAAAAAATGTTACATTCCTTACGTTCAATTTATGTGATGGTATTTGATTGGCATAGAGATTAAGAACGAAAGACTTTTTTTTTTGTACTTTTATTTTAAAATAAGAGATAGATCTTTCTGTAATTATAAATTATCTTATTATAAAAAATATCGTCATTTCTGGGACCGATTAAAAAGAAAAAATGCCACATTAATTAGGACGGAGGAAATAGTATGTAATTTTAATATATTTAATTCGAACCCACCCCAAAATTCTTGAAAGTTTATGATTTCTCCATTTACTTGAATTACTAGGAATATATGACATGACAAATAAGGTTAATTTGAGGAGAGAACTAAATTCAGCATATATTAAACAATTTTAAAATCCTTATCACTCTTACATGCATAGTTGGAAATAAAAGATGTGATTTAAAGTTATTTGACCTAATAACTAGAATAAAGAATTTTTGACTTAAAATATAACAATAAACAAAACACTCGATGTACTTGATATGTTTAGGCTTTTTCTATAGTCAATTCAAAGAGACTAGTACATAAAGTATCATAAATTTCTTTGATATTATTCTAATGTAGACTTTAAGTGAAGAACTTTTTAATGAAATATAAAAAGGTACATTATTTTCACATATTTTAAGAAAATAGATGAAAAACTGAATTTTATAGATATTCATTTTTATTTCTTTTCTCAGATGATTAATTTTTCTTTAGGTGCCTTTACTCTCATTCCTTTTTATTTTTTACTTCAGCGAACATACACCCCAACAAACAAAAAACTCTATTTTGAGCAAATATTGTACTGATGTACGTAGTAAATTCTCCTTTATATACCAAACATCGGATGAAAAAATAAAGTAAAAAATAAATATTTTGACTATCTAAACGGGCAAGCCTTATCTAGTAACAAAAGAAATCCCAAACTCTATATAACAATTAGTATGTGAAGTCAATCACCCAAAGAATGACAAGAACACAATCGAGATATAAATATTTAACGAAGAAAGGTATTACCATCAAGAATCAAGCTTGAATGTAATGCCGCAATTTAATCCGAACAAATAGATTCCAAACCTCAAAATGATGTCTATCACTCTTAAAATATGCAAAAACTCTAACCTTCACTAATAGCTTAATTAAAAATATTTATAGTGATGAAAGAATATCAAAAAATCAAAATTTCCTTAAAATACTCATTCTAGGTCGGCCCATAGCTGCGCTGAGATTTTGTGCTGCACTTGCCAGATTACCTCATTGACTTGACTCCCAACATGTTCCTAACAATTTTCAAGTTTCCAAACATGGTAGTCTTTGCATGAACCATCAAGATGACTCTCTAAACTCCTCCTAACCAGTTCCTGAAGATCAAGCAACTCTTTAGGGCCTTTTAATGGAATTGGTGTAATTACTAGGGTAGTAATTACAATAGAATTACACAATAAGTGTAATTACAACGCGGTTTGTCATAATGTAAACACAAATTACACGGTCAATTTAATTTAAAAATAAAATTTAATTATAAAAAATTTAAAATTAATATTTAAAAAATATTGCCTTTATAAATGATATTAAATTAGTTATTTAATAACACATAGTATATTAATTAATAATAATATATTTGTAACTAATATTAACAAAAAAATAATTGATATATATTTTTCAAATTAATATTTAATTTTAATTAATTATAAAACTTAAAAGAAGACTTTTTTTGTGAGAACTTTGAATGTTTGACATATTAATATCCATAACATTATTCAAATGTTTGACACAAAAAATATTAAGTGAAAAATAAACAACATGCAAATAGAAAATAACCTTAAAATCCAAAAGAAAAAGTTCAACATAATACTCTTATGTCAACTTCCAACATTACCAAAAAATAATTCAAAAGAAAGGAAAAATGGACATAACGTCATCATCTTTCCAATATTAAGAGGTGTAATTTCAAATATTATAATAACACTTAGAATAAAATTAAAAAATACGTTACATAATCACAAGAAGTAAAGTTGTAAAAAAATAAATAATACAAAAAGAAAAATACATTTTAAAAAATAAAAATAATAAAAAAGTAAAAATAAAAAATAAATTAAAATAATAGAAATAAAAAAAATATTAAAAAGCAAAAAAATTAAAATAATAGAAATAAAATAAATTAAAAATAAAAATAAAAACAAATTAAAGTAAACAAACTAAAAAAATAGCTTAATTGACCGCGTGAAGTTACATTACAATTACTTAATTCTGTCAAACAAACAAACGTGGCCAATAGAATGTGCAATAGAACTCGCGGGAAACACAACACTTATTTAATATAAGCAAAACAAGATAGCTTTCATATATCCACTTGATATTACAGCTAGAAAATTTAAATACTTCCTCCAAAAACATATGGACATCATCATCCTAGTACAATTTATGGTCACTTAGATAAGTACAGTTGTTGTGTTTGATGAAGCAAAATAAACGTGTTAAATTTAATAGATGAAGAAATAAAGAGACCCCACAAGAACAACTACTGATTATTCCACCACTACTAATCAAGAATCAGGACTCATAGTTATCATTCTTCTTCAAGCTAAAGAAGAGAATATATAGCACAGTATATAAACATGTCAAATTGGCAACTTTCTTCATCGTCAGATGGTAAAAATACTTATAGTGAATCCCATGTCATGCAGACTTGTAACTTGTTGAATCAGTATCTCAGTGGAAAGGCCAGCCTCAAAGATCTGAAACTTGGAATCAGTGGCAAAGGAGAAGCCACAGGTGGATCTCACTTTTCCACCTTTTTTGAAGAAAGCTCACTTTTTTAGTTGTTATTTTTCCATATTTATTCTTTCGCATTCTTCTTTCTACTTTATTTATGCTTTTCTTTGAGGAATGTTGGTGTTTCTCAAGTCACAGCAGCTGCAAGTCAGCTACTGTTAGCGGTGGAGCCATAGTGCTAGCTACGAGTTCGGTAGAATCTCGTAGGTTTGGTTCAAATTTTGTTTGTACTAAAAAATTCATTTCATATATATGAAAAATCGAGTCAAAACCCAATAAATAGAAAGAAGTATTATTCAAAATCCATAAATAAAAATTCTAGATTTGCCTATGTAATCTTGTTTGTCTTTTTTTCTTATCATATTTGTACTTTTGCTTTCTTCGTTCTACTTCATTATGATTTTCTTTCAGGAAAACAGATGTCTCTCAAGTCACAATAACTGTAGCAGTTAGATGTTTGTCATTTTCTTATCATATTTGAATTTTAATTATTTTGAGAGATATACAATATTTATCATAATTGGTTTTAGTTTTTCCAAAAAAAAAAAAAAATATATATATATATATATACGTTTTTTTGGCTTTTTTATTGGATATAAATTTAAGTTTTTTTTATTTTATTTTATTTCCCACACGATACCCGGTACCCGCATTAGAGTTCGATTATATCCAGATTCACGACGCGTAGGGTCGCATTCGGGGGGAAGCGCCTCTATCAAGAATTTTTTCATACACAGGGCTTGAACCCGAGATCTCTAATTAAGGAAGCAACAACCTCATCCACTTCACCACATCCTTTGGTGGTATAAGTTAAAAGGTTTTGGAGATTCTTAATTCCCACTTAAAAAAATCCACATTATGTCCTGTTTAGGGAAGAACGTAAACAACTTTAATAGTAAGTTTTTGTGAGGTTATTCTCTCAATATTTTATACTCTTTTTATATCAATAAATTATTCATATATTGCTTAAGTGATCAAATCATATTAAATTATTATATCTTATTTGATATTCTTTTACTATTTTATTTATCATCTTCTAGAATTTATTTATTAGCTTCGCGTGATTACTAATTATTTTTATCCTAACAGCAACCAAGGATTTGTTGACCAACATGGGAGAATCATCAACTACGACAACAGAACAACACCAGGAATTAATAGATCCTGTTTCTAAAAGTGCCACAACAAAATCAACTATGACAACAGAAGTACAAGACCAGAAATTAATAGATCTTGTTGCTGAAAGTGCCACAACAAAATCAACTATGACAACAGAAACAGAAGTACAAAAGCAGAAATTAATAGATCTTGTTGCTGAAAGTGCCACAACAAAATCAACTAAGATAACAGAAGTAGAATACCAGAAATTAATAAATCTTGTTGCTGAAAGTGCCACAACAAAGTCCTCTAGAGAAATGGATGTGTCTAAGGCCAGCAGCAGGTTTGTTCGTTTCTTCAAATTTGCATTCTTGAATTAATAATACTATCCGAATTTGGTATACCTTTAGTTTCGGTTTATGTTACATTCTTTGATTTGAGACGGAATTTCATGAGAAGGA
Source organism: Lycium ferocissimum (assembly GCF_029784015.1). Lineage (NCBI taxonomy): Eukaryota > Viridiplantae > Streptophyta > Magnoliopsida > Solanales > Solanaceae > Lycium > Lycium ferocissimum. Next base: position 50,995,585 of record NC_081353.1, on the reverse strand, counting down.
AATTAATTTTTTTGAAATTTGTGATCTCAATCATGTCATATATTTTTGTGGCTATGAAATTTTTAAAATTTGTGGCCTAAACATGTATGTGACTATATAAGCTTTTCTGCGAGCGTAAAACGAGGAGGGTAAAGTTAATTATAAAGTTAATTTTTTTTTTTTTTCTATTATATAGAAGAGTGGTGAGTTGAATCTTCCTTGGGTCCCATTTCCCATTCAATCTCGTACTTTTCTACCTTCACTGTTTTGCCTGCTCATCTAAGTATGCACTACAAAAGATGATGTCATTTCAAATGTAATTTAATAATTATCCTCTAACCACGCGTGACTTCTTATGCCTTTACTTTTCACCATGCCTTTTCTTTATGCTCACATGATTTTAGAGTAAATTTTCTAGAAGGTTACCCATATATTGAAATTGCCTATAAATGTCACTTCTATTTTTTGTAGGCCAAAGTAATAGATAGCTGCCTAAACTTTTTCACATATTCCTTATGACTACTTAAACTGATTGTTGTTCTGATTGAATACCTAAACTCCTCCGAATTTATATCACATAAATACTTTTTGTTGATGTGGCAAAAAAAGTGAAGCACATTCTCCTTTGGGCGCGTTAACTACTCTTAAATATTAATTTTCTTTTTTTTTTTTTTTGTTAAAAACTTACCTCTTTTAAAAAATATGACTTTAATTAAATTTAAAAAAAAATGGGCCCCTGCATTTTTTTTTCTCCAGTTCGTTACCTCCCCCCCACTTCTTCGTCTTCTCCACTTCGTCACCTCCACCCCCCCCCCCCCCCCCCCCCACATCTTTTGATTCTTTAAATAAAAATAATTTGTGAATTAGATGTTTCTTGTGATCACCATTTTCTTTATCTTTTCTAATTCTGAAAAGCACCATCACCATCTTGTTCACCGAAAAAAATGGTGATTTTATTTTTGTGAAAAGAGGAAGAAGATAAAGATGGAGATGAGGAAGAAGACTGGTGATGGAGAAAGGATGGGTAATGACGGGTGGAGGAAAGTAATGGGTGTTTTTTTCGGTGGTTGGTGGGCGGTCAGATGGAGGTGGTGGCGGCTGGCTAATGTTTAAGTTTACATTTATTTATTTTTTACTTAAGTTTTTTTTTAATAATTTTTTGACCCCTCTGCCATATGTCATTTTTAATTGGTCATTTTGTCACGTCACCTCGAGTGTAATACACACATTTTATATTTTTTGCTGATTGTAAAAAAGGTGTCTAAATGGTACAAATTCAGAGGGATTTAGGTGTTCAATTGGAACAAGAGTCAGTTTAAAATAAAATGAGAATATGTGAAAAAATTTAGGGGCATGCATGACTTTGGCCTTTTTTTTTTTAGGACTAGAATATCACCCATTATTATTATTTTCCTCAGAATATACTTAATATATAAAAAAATTCTTCTCTCTTAATTGGCATGTCATGTCACATAAAATTCTATTTTTTTTTTAATAATAACTTTATTTAACTTATCAAATTCATTTAACTCAACCCAACCCGAATCCATTTAACCAACCAACTCATGTCTTATACCCATTTAACCCGATTAAAAAATATCAATGAAGCGTAACTTTTATACCGATTTGAACTTTTTGCATTTTGCACCCTTACGTATGCTCCTTTTTATGATTTGTGTTCTATTCATTTTATTTTATTTTGTTGACGATGCGCACCCTATTTCTTTTACACTGTATCTGAGTAAGTCCCCTAGAGAAGGTCCGTTTGTAAACTAGAGTCGTGATGCTCCGACCGTTGGCAGACTAGCAAAATCACATTGAGCAAAATATTAGATTGTTTTTGTATAATTGTTTGGTATCGAAAAATTGAATAGTGTCAATCCTTGTATGAATTTTTCAAATTAAATGAATTAAAACGGAAATCTTTAATTAAGGGTGGAAAATTACGTCGGAATCTTTGATTAAGGATAAAAGATTTTGTCCATCGCACCCTACACTTCAATGGTAAAATCATTAGCTTCATTGAATATCATCGGCACCTGTCACGGTGCATACTTGTTTAATTCATCAACTCTTTTCGATGCAACTACCCCTCCCCCAGGGAAAGAAGTAAGCAACATTGAACTGGTTATCTATTGTTGTAAGTATTTTGAGATTTTGTAAGAAAATACAGAATTTAGGGTGCATACCGTTAAAAATAAAATAGGAATAGGTTGCAAATCATAAAAGGGAGTATATGTTAAGGGTGCAAAAAAAAAAAAATCCAAAATGGGTATAAAAGTTACGCTTCTTTGATGTTTTCTAACCAGGTTAAATGGATATAGGACTTGAGTTGGTTGGTTAAATGGGTTTGGATTGGTTTGAGTTAAATGGATTTGTTTATTCAAATAAATTTGTAATTAAAAATAGAATTTTAATGTGACATGCCATGTCTATTAGGAGAGAAGGAGGGATTTGTGAGTTTAGTACATTCTGAGAAAAATAATGATAATTGGATGATATTCTAATCCTAAAACAAATAAAAGTGATATTTGTAGGCAATTTTCAATGCATGAGTGACATTTTAGGTACTCCATGATTTCACTTCTTCATTTCATCTACATATTCTTTAGTACTTCTATAATTGATGACATTAATATACACTATTTATATTTAATGGGGGTGTTTTACATCATCTCTCTGTCTCAATTTATGTGATATTTTTTTCTTTTTAGTCAATTCAAAAAATAATAACATATTTCTATATTTAGTAACAATTTAACTTCAAATTTCTCATTTCACTCTTAATGAAATGATTTAAAATCATAAACAACAACAACAACAACCCAGTGAAATCCCACAACGTGGGGTCTAGGGAGGGTAGAGTGTACGCAGACCTTACTCCTACCAGGGTAGGACGGTTGTTCCGAAAGACCTCGGCTCAATAAAAAGCATAAAAAGAGGTCGGATAAGGCTAAGAGATTCAAAGCGATATGGAAATGAAATAACGCAAGCGACACGGATAACATAGGATAATCAAAGCACGGAAATAACGGATAATAGCGTAAATCGAGCACAAGAAATTATCTTTGCGATAACAATGCGACTACTAATAAAGAAGGATAACGAGACTATCTACTAGCCTTCTACCTAATGTCTGGGTCCTCCAAACCCTCTTATTTAGTCATGTCCCTCGGTTCGTAATTGCGCCATGTCGTGTCTAATTACCTCTCCCCAATACTTCTTCGCCTACCCCTTCCCGCTCGTCCGAAACCATCCATGGCCAACCTCTCACACTCCGCACTGTGGCGGCATCCGTGTCTCTCCTCTTCACATGCTCAAACCATCTCAATCTCGCTTCTCGCATCTTGTCTTCCACCGCGGCCACTTCCACCTTGTCCCGAATATCCTCATTCCTAATCCTGTCACTCCTGGTGTGGCCACACATCCATCTCAACATTCTCATCTCAGCAACTTTCATTTTTTGAACGTGAGAGATCTTAACCGTCCAACACTCCGCCCCCATACAACATAGTCGATCTAACCACCACTTTGTGAACTTGACCTTAAGTCGGTGGCACCGCACCTTCTGTCATATAACACTCCCGAAGCAAGCCTCCATTTCATCCACCTCGCTCCAATATGATGTGTGACATCATCGTCAATCTCCTCAGCCTTGCATAATAGACCCAAGATACTTGAAACTACTTTTCTTCTGGATGGCACAGGTACCAAGCCTTACTTCCAAGCCATCCTCCTGAGGTGCTTCACTGAACTTGCACTCTAAGTACTCTGTCTTGATCCTACTCAGCTTAAACCCTTTAGACTCCAGAGTATGTCTCCAACCCTCCAGCTTAGCGTTAACTCCGCTACGAGTCTCGTCGATCGGGACTATGTCATCCGCGAAAAGCATACACCATGGCACCTCACCCGAATTTGCCGCGTCAATCCATCCATCACCAAGGCAAATAAAAACGGACTAAGAGCCGATCCTCGATGCAACCCCATCACAATTGGAAAGTGCTGCGAGTCTCCTCCTACCGTCCTTATCCCGTTTTGGCTCCCTCATACATGTCCTTGATCACCCTAATGTACGCCACATAGGTACACCTTTAGTCTCCAAGCATCTCCATGATCTCTCTGGATCTTTGTCGTAAGCCTTTTCTAGGTCGATGAATACCATGTGTAAGTCCCTCTTCCTCTCCTTATACCGATCCACCCAGCTCTCCTCACAAGATGGATGGCTTTTTGTCTGAGCGTCCGCATGAATCCGAACCGGTTCTCGAAATAGACACGTCTCTCCTCACCCTCATCTCCACCACCCTTTCCCACACTTTCATAGTATGGCGCACAATTTCGATACCTCTATTGTTACGCAACTCGGATATCTCCTTGTTCTTGTATAGAGGATCATTACACTCGACCTCTATTCTTCGAGCATCATTGTCGTCTTAAAGATGACATTAAACAACCTAGTCGCCCACCCAAACTCGCCGGGCCGCGCTGTCTTCCAAAATTCCCCAGGAATCTCGTCAGGTTCGGTCACTCTTCCCTTGCGCATCCTATGAACAACACCCTTAACCTCCTTAACCTTAATACTCCTGCAATACCCAAAATCATGACGCCTTCCCCGTGCTCTAAATCTCCCAACACAATGTCTCTACGTCCCTTCTTCATTCCAAGAGTTTGTAGAAGTATGATCGCCATCTCCGTCTAAGAGTCTCCTCTACCAATACTTTGCCATGCTCGTCCTTGATACACTTCACTTGATCCACATCACGTGCCTTTCTCTCCCTCGCCTTCGCTGGCCCGAACAATTTCTGATCCCCTCCTTTCTCCTCTAGTTCAGCATAAAGGCGTTCAAAAGCTGTCGTTTTTGCCGTCAAAACCGCCAACTTCGCCTCCTTCCTCGCCATCTTATAAAGTTCCCTATTCGTCCACTTCTCCACCTCGTCCTTGCTTTCTATCAACTTCGCATACGCCACCTTCTTTGCTTCCACCTTCCCTTAAACTTCTCCATTCCACCACCAGTCCCCTCGATGTTGACCGCGACTACCAATTGTCGAGACCCCAACACTTCCCTTGCTACCACTCTAATGCAACTAGCCGTCCTATCCCACACGCTGGTCGCATCCCCACTACTATCCCAGGCCCCCATGTCCTTCAATTTCTCTCCCATCTCCAGGGCACTAGTCGTGGTCAAACTCCCCCATTTGATCCTAGATCGGTCATCCACGACCCTCTTCTTTCTCGTCATCTTAATCCCTAAATCCATCACCAAGCAGCTTATGTCGGGTTGTAAGGTAGTCACTCGAATGACCTTACGGCTTTACGTACCTTTATCATCCTTCCTAAGGAGTAAAAAGTCTATCTGAGTCTTAGCCACCGAACTACGGAAGGTTACCAAGTGCTCCTCCTTCTTTGGGAAACTCGAATTGGCTATCACTAACCCAAAAACTCTTGCAAAATCCAAAAGTGAGACTCCTCCTCCATTCCTGTCCCCGAAGCCAAAGCCTCCATGCACATCATCATAACCTCCCGAAATAGGCCCGATGCGCCTATTGAAATCACCTCCTACGAATAGCTTCTCGGCGGCGTATGCCTCCCACTAACTCGTCCAAATCCTCCCAAAGCGCCTCTTCTCCTCCTCGCCTAAGCCACAGCAAGCGCATATGCACTAATAATGTTCAAAGTGAGCCCTTCAACGACCACCTTAATCGACATCATCCTATCAGTGGCTCTCCTAACCTCTACCACCTGGTCCTTTAATTCACTATCTACTAAAATGCCTACCCCATTTCTATACTTCGACCTACCAAAGAACCACAGCTTACACCCGTCTACCTCCTTAGCTTTAGCACCTACCCATTTAGTCTCTTGGACACAAGCTATATTAATCTTCCTTTTCTTAAGAATCTTAACTAGCTCTATGGACTTCCCCGTTAATGTCCCAATGTTCCAAGAACCTACTCTCTAACCTAGACGCTTTTTTAACCCACTTACCCTCCTAACCTCGCCCCGTCCCCGAACGAACATGACCCTAGTCTAGCATCACTAACCAAAGCCCACGTAAACGAGTATGAACTAAAAATTATTCAAAGGTTTAAAGTCAAAGAAATGTAACTACAAGTGTATGGACAAATAATGGATATGGAAATGGTACCAACTCCGCCGAACCGAACTCGGTGGCAGCGAAGACACTATTCAACCTCCGAGCATCGTTCACCGTCGAGTTACTGTTCACCGCTCTTAGAATAATATTCACAATGACACGAAAGGGAGAATAGAAGGGGGGGGGGGGGGGGGGAGAAGAAAGAAAAAGAAAAGAAAAAAAGAAAAAAGGAGAGAGAGAAGAGAGGGTCGGCCGGAAAATGGTGCCGAAAAAGTCGCCAGGCGCAGCGGTGTTACCGCGGCGCCGCGCCGATAAAAAAAAGGGAAAAAGGGGAGAAGAGGAAGAAGAGGAGAAGAAGAAGGAGAGAAGAAGAAGAAGAAGAAAAGGGAAGAGAGAGGGAAAGTAAATCTGGCCGGAAAAGTGGCCGGCGTTACGGGTCGCCGCGCGTCACTCCGAATACGTATGGTCGCCGACGTGGTGGCGGGTGGGGGGGGGGAAGGGAGGGAGCAGCTCTTACCGTTGGTGGAGCAGAGGAGAGAGAAAGCAGAGCAGAGGAGAGAGAGAAGTGGCACTGAGAAAAAATTCAAACAAAACTCTGATTTAAAATCATAGGAATTTCTAATTTTAGACTACAAATTTCAGAAATTTTCCTTTATTTCTTAAACTCCGTGCCTAATCAAATATCCGCTTATAAATTGGGACAAATGGTGTAATATATTGGGGCAGAACTTCTTAAAAATCCAAATGAAGCTCTATGCTTATTCCGTAGTAATTAATTTCATTGTCTTTATGAACTAAATCAAACGTTCATATGTGCCTCTTTCATAAAATAATTTTATTATATAATTAAGAAGGAACTAATTTAACTTATTAATACGCAAGAAACAAATTTAACTTATAAATACACACATATCAAAACAAAACATCAAAATTTAATGCAATAAAAATGTTTGGGAAATAATTAATTTTGATGGAGGATGAAATTCTTCTACTTCTTTTGATTTATAAAAATGTTCTTGAAGTACTTTTTAGAAGTGCTTAATTAATAGTAGTAACAAAGAACAAAACATTAAAATGTGTTTCTTCTCATTGTTGTTGTCTGTTAATAGTAAATGATGTTAAAAAGGTTCAGGTTCACATTGTAATAATTTCATTCCAATATATTAGAAAGTTGAAGAAATGTCGTTTTTGTTTTTATACCCAAATTCTTTCAGAAAATATATACTATACAATATTAAATATTTTTCAATAAGTAGAACTCTTTATGTCAAATCTAGGTTTATTTGGCGAAAATATACCTTAAATATTTGATACCCAAGAACGCGAATATATCAGGAGAGATACCACCAAAGTTGACTTCAAAGTAGCAAACTTTAATTTCTTAGCAGTCTATGTTTTCCCGAAATAGTATTACTTTAACGTTAAATAAACAAATAAATTATGGGAAGAATATCAATTTGCAAATAAATTTCTACTATAATATTTATATAAATAGAATAATCATGTTCAACATGTCTGCTTCTTGATAATTAAATTACTTTTAAGTTTATTTTTTTTTTACTTTTAGCATTTAGTATGTTTTCAAAATTGTTTAAATTTAATTGTTATCAAATATAAAAATATATTATTATTTTTTAAATAGATTAATAAAATATATTATTAATAAATTAAAAGAAAAAGTGTAACAAGGAATATATTAACAAACAAAAAATAATGGATTGTTGGGCCTATGCTAGCACCGGCCAGTGACATCTAGTTCATATATAGAAATGTGTAATTCTCTTTTTAAATAGAATAATTAAACTAGATCTGTTGGAGACTTCAGCCATTTAAATATTAAAATACTAATAATATTTAGATTGTGAGTTATGTTAATTAAGCCTATCAAGTGGGTCGGGCCAGACCGTGCTGGGCCATTTAAACATGGGCCACACCTGGTCCATTCCGGACCGGGCCATAGTTAAGGGGATGGGCTTGGGGAGGCAAAAAGTGTCACTAAAGCCCTACCCGACAGGAGTACACCGCGTTTTAGTTAGTGGGTCAGCTTAGGCTAGTTTTAGTTTTGATAAAAATATTATATTATTAAAATAGACATTTACATTTACTAATAATAATAAAATTAACATTAACATCTAATGATAAAATTGGTAAGCTAAAGAAAAATTAGTCGTTGTCCAATTCAAAAAGCTAGCCGTTGTAAATTTTAAAAACTAATTATTGCCAATTTTACTTGAACCCCTAATATGAATAAACTACACTTTGACCATATTTCCAAACTATAAATACCCCTCCATTCTTCTTCATTTTCACACAATTCTCTCTTTATCTAAATTTGTTATTCAACTAGTGTACATTTCTACTCTCAACTCCACCTTCTAGCATAAAGGTAAATAGTTTCCAAATATAGAAAGGGGTCATTCTTTTTACACGGACTAATAAGGAAATAGGTTCACGTAAATTGAAACGCAAGGAATATTATATTTGGTATAATCTACGTATCCACTGTATATATGACATGCTAATGAAATATTTACTTTTATATAAAACTATCACAATCTAATATATACTGAAAATATATTAATGGTATATTTGTTGAGAAAAAAAAAAGATTGTGTAGCTCTAAGATACAATTTCAAATAAAACTAAAGTACTCCGTAAAAAGAGACTCCTAATTTATTGGGATACAATGTTTTTGAAATATTTATTATTAGTAATAAATGTAGTAATTTCTTAAATATGTTAAAAATGTTATAAAACTTGCTATTCTTGATGAACTGTAAAAATTGTGCCATTTACGTACATGATTTCTAAATTTGACGCATCAAGCAAATATCTCTTCTCTTTTTTTTTTTAATTCTAAGTGGGCCGGGTTAGGCCGGTGCCGCTGGTTATCACAGCTACCGGTGGTGGTGGGGCTATTCACTTATCCTCCATAAATTAATAAATCCCATATAGCCCAGCCCTTTCCCCCTTAGCAAGGTCCATATCGGCCCGGCCCGGCCCACTTGACAAGCTTAATGTTAATGGCTTCAAAACAAGATTATGGTCATAATTTCTTCCAAACCACTACGTCGTATTCTTCCCAAAATCTGAAATGTAACTTCATTTCTTTCATCCACTCATCCACTATCTACCCTACTACTTAATTACTTATTAGATTATCCACCAACTTAGTAACACATGTTTATTACCCATTATTATTTTATTCCACGGAAGAAAAATTATACTTATAACTAGGAGTGTTTCCTGCATGTATGGTGTATGAAAAATATTGTTAGTGTGTATGTAAAATTGAGATTGTGTCGTGAGAAAGGAAAAAATAGAGTCTAATCGGTCTTTAACTATTATTCACTATAAAAGAGAGTATTATTTTGTTGAGGGAGAGTGTCCTTTGTGTGTGGATTTTGGATTCATCAATAGCTAGTCCAAAGTTTGTTCGAATAACACGACATTGTCAGCTTATTGTATTCTAGAGGGGATAAGTCAGAGTATTACAGTGAGCTTCATATACTTAAAGAAAGTCTGGAGTATTACAATGAGCTTGAATATACTTAAAGAAAACGTGATATCCGCGCTGAAGAATTTTTCTTCTTTATTACATTTTTCAATTGAATTTGTATTTTAACCAACAGAAAATAGTGTTACATAAACCGAGGCAAAGGGAGCATCATTTTCCTCCATTTTCATTATGATCTGAATATTAATGTGAGACAGTACTGCTGTTTCTTTGACTTTTGCAGCAAGGAGATACTACCAAATAAGGATGAGGAAAAGCCAGCCCAACTGTCTATATTCTATGGGGGTAAAGTGATGGTTTTTGATGATTTCCCAGCAGACAAAGTCAGAGCAATCATTTTATTAGCTAGCAAAGGAATCCCTCACAACTCTTGTGCCATTTTTCAGACCAGCACCATCGACAAAACTGGTCCACTTAAGTTGGGCTCTGATTTAAAACAGCAAGCAGAGACTTATGGAGCTAACAGCTTTGGTAAGTATTTTACTCCCCCAGTCTCAAATTATTTGTCGTATTTTTCTTTTATACGCCCCTTAAGAAAACATTAATTAGGAGTCAGTACTCCCTCCCGTCCATTTTAAAATGTTGTTTTAGCTAAACAAATTTAACCAAAACAAGTATTGTTATAGGAACAAAAAAGACATTTCCAAACCTACCCTTGCTACCATAAATGATCTATAAGTATGATTTTCCAAAAGTCTACAATAATATTAGTTATGCCTCAGTCTCAAACAAGTTGAGATCGACTATATGAATCATCATTGATCTTATATTTGAGGATTTCTCATGAATTAATAAGTTTTACACTGATTGTCAACATACCACAATTCTCATCCTTTATCCAGATTCAAGACCAACAATGTGAACAAGCTCACACAGGTGGAATATATTATCTTAAAACGTCTAAGGGTTATTAATTTCTCTTTTTGAGGAGATACAAATGGTAGTTTACTCAAACAACCCTTATATGATTAATATACTAATTTCTTAAAAGATATGATAAAACCTTAAACGACATTTTAAGTGGACCATAGAAATCAAATACAACTATTCAAATATTGCACGGTCGCAAAGACGAATCGAGGAGATAAGCGAGGAGTGTAATAAATTTTCATAATATGTATATATGCACTCACTATGTTTAAATAATAAGTCTGCCTCTTTCTTGCTTGTGCTCTTCAGATTTACCTATTGCAAGAAGATCTTCACTTTATAGGTTCCTTGAGAAGAGAAAAGATAAGTAAGAAATTATATTTCTGCAACACTAGTATATGTTCATATTCTTTTTTTATATATAGTACTGACTGGTCTCACATTTTTTCTCTTTTATGGTGTCTTTGATCTAGGGACCCGGCTAGAGTGCCGTACCAAATGCCCAATCCGTTGCCATCTTCTTCAAGGACCAGTGAAGGCCATTTTGATCTCAACTTCTAGTTATAATCAACTACACGTCTAGTATACCGATGAGTTATATGTATCGATAGGATTGCCGAAAAATTAATTAGTAAGTAGTACCTAAGACTGATGATGAAAGCTTGATATAAAGATTTATCTATTGTTTTATGTCAATTTTACTTAATTATACAAAAAATGTGTATATTGTTAGTGTACAATGTTTCGCTCTGTTGTTATAAATGTAATTCTCCATATTGTTTGTCGTTGTCAGTCCATATCCAACTTACACTAAGTATAGGAACTGATCTAAAATCTTAAGATAGTGTTATTGCACTCGTTATTAACCTGTGACAAATGCAAACATAATTTAGACATATTTTTGTAAGGCCCGCAAATTCATTTCTTTGAATTTGGCCAAGTCGGACTTCAATCTTAAACTTAGTAGGCGTTTGGCCATGAAAACCAAATATTTTTCACTTTATTTGAAATTTTGAAATTGGAGTTGTGTTTGGTTATGGCTTTTGCAAAGAATGTTTGGTTGTTTGAATGTATTGAAAGTGAAAATAAAGTTTTGAGTGTTTTTCAAATTTCAAATACAACTTCAAATTGTATTTGAAATTTTCATAGCCAAACCTTGATTTCCAGATAAAGTGAAATGATTTTCCGAAAAAAATTGAAAAATTTTCATTGCCAAACTTGAGTCCCGATGTCCCGAGAGTGTTGGTGGCCTCCACCCCTAAATTGGTTCGATTATTAGTTGGGGTAAAGACATAAATGGTCATCCGAGTAAACTATTGATAATCGGATGACTCAAGAAGCTTAATAGACATTGTTTAGCTTTTTCAAAATAATTCCATTTCGTAGCATTTTTTAAACTATTTCCAGCATATGTATAGATATTGTATTATTGTTGTATATAGTATGTAAGCTACTGTATATATATAGCAAATGAATCATACGTATAGAAACTATATCATTGTTGTATATACGTATCCCTATATAGAAAATATATCATTATTGTATAATTTGTGTTTAATAAATGTATAATCAACGTATACTCATTAATTATACATATTATGATAAAGAGATATAGCCATTAACGCCACTTTCTCACCGATTTCATCCATGGGAAGCACCTCTTCTCCACCTTTTAAATCACTGTCCCTCGACCAGCCCCTTCATCAGTTTAGCAGCAGTTGGAGATATCTTATAATATAAATGATTTCTTATAAATTTTTAATATTTATCACATTTAGCAGGGAAGAAGGCATTTTCGACCATTTATCAGAGGATCTAAACAAGGCCCAGAAATAAAATACGCCACCACCAACCATCAATTGAGCATCGGTGACGGAGGTAAGAACGCCGCTTTATCGCCGTTGTCGTGGTCAATTCGTACGTTTTTTTTTCGGAAATTAGATAGGGTGGCTAGATTTGACATTAAATTGATCCTAGAGTCCAATTCAGGTTTTTTTGTACAAAGTAGTGATAAAATTTGTGTTATCTATTACCTAAGATGTCCTTTTGTTCCTTACTAGTTCCCTTCTTAAACTTTTCTTAGCTCCTTTTTTATCAAAGTATATATTTTTTGTAATCTAGGATTTTTGTGCTTTACTCGAACCCGCACCGAATTATGAACTTCGGTTCGGTTTTTCCAAATTCGATTTTTTTTAAAATTACACATCTCTATTTATTTCTTTTTCCTTCTTGATTGCTTTTTTTGTCCAAATTAAATGTTTGAAGGTTTAAAATAAAATATAGCTTCATCATTCACTAAAAATATCTTGATATACAAAATATAATGTATTATACAACGTATAATAAAATCATACGAGGTATATAAAATTTTGTATAGTGTATAATCAAATTATGTGAGTTATATCTAATTTATTATAATAGGTGAAATAAATTATATGAATATTATTCTATGTATAACATTTTTATTATACTATATATAATAAAAATCAACACTCAAATTATTAGTATACTTGTATTCAATATCCGTAGTGTTAAATGAAAACCGAGATTTTATTTTTTATGGAACAATGAAAGAAGAAGAGGAAAAGGAAGAAATATCAAAATAAATTTATAAGATCTAGAGTGCATTGAAATTAACGTATAAAGTTACTATATATCAACATACGTGAGTTATTCACGTCGTGGTTTCCTTATCTATAGCAATTTGATTTACTATAAAACATTTAAAGATATTCGAGTGTAATGTTTAATAACATTTAGTTGCTAAGAGTATGTAAATATTATAATATTATATTCACTCATGTTTTTTTCAAAAAAAAATTGTATTCATGTAGTAAATTAAAAAAAAAAAAAAAACTTTGACTTAACCGAAGAACAATATCCGTAAACCGAAGAAATTGTTATTAAAAAACCCAAAATCGAACCGAACAAAACCGAATTAATCTTGCATGGTCCAGTCTTTTCGATTTCGTTTATGCCCACCCCTACTTACTAGTTCCCTTCTTAAACTATATATATGACTAGTCCTAACTACCCTTATGAACTTGGTTATTTAATAGCTTTTGTAATCTTAGGATAGTGGTATATCCTTGCCAACCATATGGATTTTTTTGTCCAAATTGCATTTTTTTAAAAATAAAAATATATATTCGTACCTTAAAAGATTCACTAATTTTTAAAATCATCTTTATGGGGTCAAATATGTAAAAACTTGGCTTAAACTTCATCATTCAGGCTAAAAAAAATTGATTAAAAATAATGGAGTTCTAGGCAAAAAGTTCACCGAAAAAGAAATAATGATTTTTGAAAACAATATACAAAGGTGGGGTAAAATATGCTTATATTAAGATGAAGCAAGAAAAAATATATAATTGGAACAAATATATCATTATATATGACTATGTGACAATTAACGGTTGAAAAGTACCTCATCTGAAAGCTGATTCTTCGATTCTTTTTCACTCTCACACACCTAAAAGAGAGTATATTCGCGCTCTTTGCCACATCAACGTTCAGGAGGGTAAAGGCTATATATCAAATGGTCGAGTTCATGGAGTAATTAAGATGAGACATAATTTTAAGGAGGGAACTAACAATCCAAGCCAAGTGTAGAAGTGTTTTTAAGTATGATGCCAATTCAAAAAGAATTTATCCGCGACAGAAATGACAAATGCTTGACTATAAAGAAGACAATATCCATGAAATTGTCAAATGGGGCAACAAAAAATGAGGCATGAGACAATCCTTTCATATAAGTACAGCAAAAGTAAACTCCGGAGTCAAACGCAAACCTTAACTAAGACCTTATACGACAACTTAAAAAATAATAGACTAAAATAGTTACAATGTCATCACATAAGAGTCTTCTGAGTCTTCTAAGTACTCAAGGAGAGAACTATTTATCTTCATGGCTCTAGATAATCCAAAAATAAGTCAAGTGTGCATACCATTCTTGCACTTAGGAAAGTTAAAAATCTCGTGAGATAAAGGATGCCCAATTGTTAGCTCAGAGTTTCTTTTTCCCTTAAGAACATCCTTTCGTTGATCCTTAACAAATAACCAATAGAATTAGAATCCTTGAACTCAAAATAGTCATTTAAAATAACAAAAGACACATTCTTACCATTTCTGATGTTAGTGTTTGCAAAATCCAACAAGAATATTCTAGTTAAAATAACCAATAGAGAACCCTTGAACTCAAAATAGTCATTTAAAATAACAAAAGACACATTCTTACCATTTCTCATGTAAGTGTTTGCAAAATCCAACAAGAATATTCTTTCATAAAGTTCGGAATTAAATAAGTAAAGTAGTTTATACTAATATTCAAATAATCCAGTTTCGATTTGCCCTCAACTAATGGTCACTTAAATATGCATTAGAATCATCAACACCAAATACGAAAGAAGTCAACTCATTTAATTTGAATACAAATGCAAATCTTATTCTCCTATATCCATGTTTACAAGTAGCATATTTAAGACCCAAATCACATCACGAGGATCAACATAAGCATCACATTTGGCAACACGCAAGATAGAGATGCTCACTTTTTAACTCAACCTCATCCCTTTCAGTTAGACTCTAGTCATTACCATCGTCATATAATTCAACAAATGAAGAAAAAGTAAATTCAAAAGAGTCATAATTCTCACCATTACATTCTTCATCCATAATTGTGGGTTGCCATAAAGCTCTTCATCACACACAAATTCAGTAGCTAAAATGTCATCAAACAATGGCCTAAATCATCAAATAAGGCACAAAAACTCTTAGCTATTAACTCTTTAGGTTCACTTAAACTATTAACTTCAGAATGATTCCATTTTCAAATATTGACAAGTAACTAACATGTGACTTTTCAAGGTTAATATCTGATATAATCCTAAATGGTACAAATGGCACAAGGATGCTTAGAAGGACGTGGGACGTTTGGAAGATAGAATGGTAAGAGATTGTGGAGGCTTCTACACCAAGTAGCTAAAAGCACAAAGGGCTAAAAGTGCAAATTGTGGCTATACGATGCAAATCATGGCCAAGATCCCAAATTCAAGGCTAGGGATGTAATTTGGGCTACAATTTCAAGACAATTGGTGTTTGAAAGATGAAGATCCCATGAGGAGGCTATTTTCAAAATACCTTTAAAGAAGACTACCAAACAAGACCCTTGCCTCATTAAGGCTATTTTTGTAATAACTAGTTAGTCTTCTTTAGCCTCTTAGTAAAAATACTATACTTAGTCATTTCATTTACTTAGTTCATGAATTATGATGAATTGAGTATTGAGATTACTCCTTTGGAGAGATAGTTTGTTTAACTATAGATTTAGTGATAGTTCGTCATGTAGGTGATTCCTTTGTTGGCTATGAATCATCATCATTTTTCATAAGAGTTGTCATTTGTGGATTCATTTGATTTCTCTCGATTGGAATTCAAATAGTTTAGGTTTCCTTGATTAAATCCAATTGGAAGGGTCTAGGTTTAATATACTTAGGTTTGTCCGTAGATATCTTATCAAGGAGGTCTAGCTTCTATCCCTCTTTTCTCATCCCTCTTTCTTCAATTCTCATCCCCTAATTTCTTATTATCTTAATTTCCGCATTTGTGATTGATTTGGTGTTTTCCCCAAATCGATTTTTTTATCATTTGGTATCAAAGAAAGATTGAGGGATTGTTTTATCAATTCTTCAATCCTTAGTTGAACAAAAAAAAGGGAAAACTTGAAAAATTAGAAAAATTGGTTTGTGTGTTGATTTGTGCGAAATTGAATCTAGATTTGAGTTCCTTGATATCAAATCTCGCTAGATCTCGAATTTGGGAGCATTAGGAGGTGTTTTGGAAAATCACCATTAAAGGCCTTCAAGCCTTTTGAAGAACTCCAAATGGGTCTTGGTGATTGAGGTTAAATTGAAGGTTAATTCTTATTGGGCTTTGCTCTCTAGGTGAAAGGGAGTCTAGATCTGAAATTTGGAGGAAAAATAAGTTGATTTGGAGGTGAATTGGATTTTGGGTGTTCTTCATGTTTTTGAGCATCTTCATATCTTCATAGTGAAGAAGAAGAAGACCAAAAAGGGAGCTTGATCCAAAGAAATTCACCCAAGTTGTGAAGAGTTATTTTTCCAGCCCAAAAGGGAAAGATCCTAGGTTGAGTGGGCCCAATACATCAACAAAAGTCAAGAAAATCCAGCCCGAAGTTCGAGGAATCGGGTACAGGGATCCGTGTGTCGCACGTGCATCGCACGCTTAACATGCGTGGACCAATCACGCTTAACACGCGCGGACCAATCAGGTGTTGAGCCCGCATCGAGCGCCCAATGCGCGAGATAAATTTTTTTTTCGGAGCGCGTGCACTACACTTTCAGAGGCACATATTTGTGTGCTACACCCACGACGCATGAGGAACACCTGAACATAAAAAAAAAAATCCGAAAATTTTTCTAAGTGTCCAAAACGATTTGAATCTTTCCTCATTTATTTTGTTTGATTCTTTAAATAAAAATAAAATAACATGTAAAATTAAATATAAGCAACAACGAGAGCTTGTTAAGTTAATATCGTGCTAATTTCTTTGAAGCTTTTCTCTTTTATCGCGTTGAAACTTTATTAGCTCTTGTCCGTTTTCTTTTAGCCGTCCTTCTTTCATCTAAACAAGAATATATTCTTCCACATATATTAGCAATTTTGTGAATTGATTTGGATTAGGGGTTCATTGCCAACTTTAGAAGAAGCTTTAGGTTGAGTGGTAAGCTTGAGTGCAAATACGAGTGATGTAAGGAACTTTACTACTAATGTTGTTTGCTCATTTTGTAGGTACAAGAAGGGAAGTCATAAGGAGAGGAGAGATAAGGAATCATGTCATCCTTAGCTTCAGAATCTTGTGGTAATGATTTGGAGAGTTATGCCTCTAGCGATGGAGGACATGACTATGATAATGTAACATCCCGTAAACCTGAGTAAAGTGTGTATGTGTAAAAACTGGTATTAAGATAATACTATGGCTATGTTAATCCATTCGGGATGAATTTGGGTGATAAGCTGTCGTTTTGAAGTCAAACCAAATAGTGAAGTTCGTAAGAGTTCTCAAACTCGTCTAAATTGCAGTAGGTCTGACTTCTAAGCCAGTTTTGTGAAAATATGTTGGGAATTTGGGAAAACTTCCTCCATGAAAGTTGTAGGTATTTGAAATACCTTTTCAATGGTAGGTCTCTCAGCTCCAACAGAGCTCTGTGCTAGGATTTATGCGCATTTTACTGAACATTATCAGTGCAGTATAAAAATTAGGCGTGTGCGGCGCCCCAGGCCAAATTTTTAGGAAACTCAAAATTTTGACTCCATCAAAATAGATACTCTATGCGTGCCGCCCTGGGCGACGCCCCAGGTGACTCACCAGGCCATTTTATGCCGGAAGCGATTTTTTCCGCATTTTATAAAAGCCTAACTTAGTTATATTTATTCCCACTTCATTTTGGCCGACTTTTTGAGAGGAAACAACCCTAGGATATCCCTAAAACATATAAGGTAAGTTTTTGATCAATTCCCATCATTACTTCATCAATCTAGTATCAAATTAACCTGAGTCATCTCTCCAAACCCTAGATTCTTGAAAACTCTAGAGAGGAGAAGAAGGGGCGTGTAGAACTTCATCTAAAAGGTATGAACTTTGGTTTCCCTGATTTAATTAATGACTTTTAGGCTAGTAGATATTATACTACGCTATTGGAATCCACTAATGATTCACATGAGGTTCAAGAACACGTTTATAGGCTTAGAAAAGTTGTATTTTTTCGAAAGATAAAGAGAGTTCGTAGAAACGAATAAAGCTTTAATCTTTCTCATCTAAATCCATTGTAGATTGATTGTTGAATCTTGGGAAGTACGTTTGAGCGGGATTTGAGGTATGTCTATATTTCAAAAATCATCTTTTCAAGTATGTCTAGATTTCCAAAAAAAAAAATCTTTCTTGAAGTATGTCTACTTTTCAAAACCCACTCTTTTGAAGTATTTTTCTTGTTTGAAACGTGTAGATGATTGTTCATGACTTGAAATCTTCCTCTGGAATATGAACATGATTATAACTCTTGTTTGGTGGAAGTTCTTTTGGAATTAAAGATGATTTCTTTTAGACAAGGTCATGCGTGTGTAGGGTCAAGCCCGCATCGAACCTTATACTACTTTTTGAAACTTATTTTTCCCATTATTGAATGATTGAACTCATTTTTTCTAAAGGTTGGACTTTAAACTTGTTTTGTTGTTGAATGAGTTTCTTGATCTTGAAATTGAATAAGGGATTTGAATAAGATTTCTAAATTGGTTATGACTTGAAATACCTCTATCTTGAGATAATGACTTAAGAAGTGAAATTCGGCTCAAGCATTGCCGATCTCGGTTAATATGCCATGATCTGTATTTTTGTTTGTGTTTGGGCTGTATGGGCAAAGCCGTGCTAGTCCGAGAGACGATTAGCCATAATAGATCCTAACGTATCGATACGAGTATTGTTGTGTCGGTCCGGAGGATGATTGACCTATGTTCTTCCCTGGCCGGAGTATCTATTCCGTGTCGATCCGAGGACGTTTAACCTCCAAGGCATGCCGCCCTGCATCATCGTTGTTGTGTTAGTCCGGAGGACGATTAGCCTCCGTGTCTTCTTAGCCGGAGTATTGAGTGATTGATATTTTTTTGCCTGTGAGTGGCTTGTGGCGATATTGAATTCGTAAGTGAAATACTTGGAATGGTAAATGGTAAGGAGTTAAGTTAATGTGTTCTTCATTGTTGGATTCTCTGATGACTCTTTAATGTTGCTGACGTACTTTATTCCTTGGTTTGAACTGTTATTCTCATTGATATCGCTTATTTATTTTATTCATCATATCTTGTTTTGTTAACTATTGCCCACTTGTACACTCACCGAGTACAATACCCGACCTCGTGCATACCATCGTTGTTTTTTATGGTATATTAGGTATCATTGAGGAGTAGGTTCGTAATACGCCTACGACTTAAGAGAAATTGCTGCTTTTCAGACTATTCGGTGAGCCACATGATTGTTCGTGGGGCACCATTCTATCTTTACTTTTCGTTTTTTAGTTCTGGGTTGCGTCCTGATGTTTTTAGATACTCTTTATTATCTTAGAAGCTCCATAGACAGTTGTCAGATTGTGGGTAGTGTGTTGGAGTCTTGTGTGAGTCATTGGGCATTTTTCCACTTTTATTTAGTAAATTTCTGATTTGACTTTCGCTGGATTATCTCAAAGTATGATCGTTCTTTTACCCAATTTATTAATGATTGGTTTTGATTTATTAAAGATTACCGACAGAGACTAGACGTTTATTGATTTTATAAGGTGCTTCCGGTATTGTTCATAACATCGGATGTCTATTACACCTAGGGTGGGTTTTGGGGCGTGACAGATAGTGAAGGAGGCTATGGGGGAGATGATGTGACTTATGACTATGGTCGATATGATGGTGAAGAGTACTACTCTGGAAGTGAATGTGAGACGAGTAGATCCCATAGGTCTTATGAAGATAAAGGAGTAGAGGAGCTTAAAGAAGAGTCCTATGGTGAAGGCGAGAGCTATGAAGAGCCTCATGCTACACACGATGGACATGGAGGCGACTTGAGGTATATTCCTTCCTCACACATACGTTATGAACCAATTGGTGAAGACTTGCATGAATTAGGAAGTTGTGATGAATATGAACCTTATGGTTATGTGCTTTGTGGTGACTATGTCTATGAAGATAGTAATGTTGAACATGATAATTGTGAAGAATCTTTTAGTGGCTATTCACGTACATTGAATTGTGATACTTCCTATTCCAAGCGAAGTGGTATAAATGTGTGGGTTGGACCAAGTAGGAGTCGTCCTAGAAAAAGTAGAGGGTATACATTTCCTACTTCAAGAAATACAATGAATCAAGCTTCTTATCCTAATACGAAGAAACCATGTTCTCAATATGGTTATGATGTTGAAGGTAGGAGGAGGGAAGTATTGAAAGGTGATGGAAGTAGAAGAAATGCAAGGTCTCAAGTGAGAAATGACCCGAACAGGCGAATTCTTGAGACAAAGGCGAGCTTACTTAGTAGTGTGGGGTATGTCCTTGTGTTGGATGATTGTAGCTACGGCAACTACCTTGCCCCTCAAGTGGTTGAGACATTGGGCATAGAGTGTGTGATGAAATGAGACCCTTGCTATGATCAAATAGGATACTTGATTGATAGGAGTGCAAGGGTGTTCTTTACCCATGAAGAATACTAAGAGGACATTTGGTGTGATGTGCTTTCCTTAGACAATTGCCACTTGTGTTTGGGAAATCCTTGGTTCCAAGAGCATAAGGTTCCATATGAGTAAGAATGGTACAAGTATGTAGTGGACAAGAATGGGAGATTTCTCTTTCCACCCGTACTTCCTAAAGATGAAACAATTGCAAGTGAACCCAGTCCTATGGAAAGTGGTCCCGAAATCTCACAATGGGCGAAGAAGAATTTAGAATAGATTCACCTAATAATGGAATGCTTACACAAGGAACAACAAATGAAGGTGAAGAAGTCTAAGCCTTATGAAGCGAAAGAGAAGAGTAAAGTGGAGGGTAGAAAGAGAAGAGTAAAGTGGAGGGTTCCCTTAACCCTTCTAAAGAATTGCTTGGCACTTGTACCAACTCCCATGAAATTGAGAGAGAAAAGATTGAGAGGAGTAAGGAAGAGAAAAATGACAACTCTAGAGTGGAAAAAGGAAAGGTTGTGAGGAGTGATGTGAGGGAGTTGTCACAACCCCATTCTAACCCTTGTAACTTTTCTTTCTTCCCTAGTTATATTGATAATGGTGCAAGTATTCTTGGAACCAAGCCAAATTATGAGCATCAAATTGTGAAAATTCATGAGGTACTTGAAGGCTTTCCCAAGCAAATGGATTCCAAAGTTGAAAATCAAGGTAAAGAAGAAGTTGTGTGTGAACTTCAAGGTAAAATAGCTAAACTTAACACTCTAAATGATGTGAATGATCATGTTGTTGAATTGAGTGTGAGTGAAAGATTGTCTTTATGTGAGCTTAATGAGACTTTACCTTGTGTTGAGCTTAATGGCCCAATATGATTGTTGACAATGCAGTTGATGTGGGTGTTTCAACACTAGTTGATCATACCAAGTTGATTCTTCTTGTGAGATCAATTTATGTCCACCTAATGTTGGCACTTGTGGCGAAATTAGTAGTTCATTGTCTTGTATTATGGTAGCTCACACACTAGTTGATCCTAAAGATGACCGAGTTGACTCTTCTTTGAGGTCAATTTGAGTCCAACTAGTGTGAGTAATTGTTTCGATCAACTTGCTTGTGATAATAGTCCACTAATTGAGGAATTATGTGGTGTGCTTAATGGACCTCAATTAGTGATGATGTTGATGTAATTGATCTTGTGGATAGTCATGTAAATGAAAATGCGTTGAAAGGTTGTCTTTTTGAGAATGAGATTGCATGATTTGACTCTTCATTGTTCATTGATTCGTCTCTCTTAAAAGATAATGTTCTATTTGATGATAACATGACTAGTGAGGATGATATGCATAGTGGATTGCATTGCAATGTTGAGCATGTAGCCACCTTTGGTTGCTATAATGTGTTTTGTAATCCCCCATGTCATGATGACAAGCTTAGTATTGATGATAAACATGGGTGGGTGAAGTTCTAGACACCATCCCCAATGACGAAAAGTCCTTCTTGAGGGTTCGTGACCCACTTGATGGACCAACGTCATATTTTAGGAAGGCTTCCGAAAGTGATGAGTGCTCTTTAAAGAAGGGGAGCAATTGGAATGGAAAAGAGCACACTTCTTGGAAGAACTATGCTAGATCTTCTAACCTAAAGGGTGAGGAGATACTACTCTTAGCTTGGCATAGGTTGAATGAGTGTAATGGTAAAACTCTCTCTCTTGATGAACCTGATTATTTTACTAACTTGCTTATGAAGTCTTATCAAAAGAGGAGTCTTGAGGATGAAGACCAATCGAGGAAACCTCATTGGACTACACTTGGGTATGAAGTCACGTCTTGTACTTCCTTCAAGGAAGGTATGTATTCGTGGCTCATGCTTATTCTTGGGCTTTCTAAAGCCATGGAGGTAACTTCTTGGTGTGTTGAGTATAGTAGTAGCACTTCCATACATTGATGTAACTATTTGGGCTTGCATGGGGAAAATGAGCAAATTAGTGTGGGTGATACCTTTGTATTTGACCCCGGTGTTGACTCGTTAGTGATTCCTTTCTTAAGGTGGGGCTAGTGTGAGGAATGGACCTTGACTTGGGTTGGGCTTGTTTATGATAATGCACTTGGCCATGAGGGATATCACTTATGGCTTGACCAAAGGGGGAAAGACATGCTTATTGATTGTTAGGACCAATGTAGATTTGCATGTTAGGATTCCTAATTGCATTGGTTTCCTTGATTTACTCTTTTTTGTCAAAATGACTTGAATAGCCAAGTGTCTTAGGCATTATTTGGATACATGTTCTTTCTAGATCCATTTGATGCTTGGTTATATTATATTAAGTGAGTCGTTTAGTGTGTTGATTGCATGCTCTGCTTACTTTAGGTATTATTATTTGCCATATGATGATTACCTTATTTGTCTTGTAAGGGGATGTGTATACTCTTCCATGTTTTGCAAGGTTCGGATTCGAGAACGAATCCTTTTGAAGAAGGAAGATGATATGATCCTAAATGGCACAAATGGCACAAGGATGCTTAGAAGGACGTGGGACGTTTGGAAGATAGCATGGGAAGAGATTATAGAGGCTTTTACACCAAGTGGCTAAAAACGCAAAGGGTTAAAAGTGAAAATGATTGCTATACGATGTAAATCATGGCCAAGATCCCAAATTCAAGGCTAGGGATGTAATTTGGGCTACAATTGCAAGACAATTGGTGTTTGAAAGATGAAGATCCCATAAAGGGGCTATTTTCGAAATACCCCTAAAGAAGACTACCAAACAAGGCCCTTGCCTCATTAAGGCCATTTTTGTAATAACTAGCTAGTCTTCTTTAGCCTCTTAGTATAAATTCTATACTTAGTCATTTCATTTACTTAGTTCATGAATTATGATGAATTGAGTATTGAGATTACTCCTTTGGAGAGATAGTTTGTTTAACTATAGATTTAGTGATAGTTCATCATAGGTGGATTCCTTTGTTGGCTATGAATCATCATCCATTGATTTTCATTAGAGTTGTCATTTGTGGATTCATTTGATTTCTCTCGATTGGAATTCAAATAGTTTAAGTTTCCTTGATTAAATCCAATTGGAAGGGTCTCGGTTTAATATACTTAAGTTTATCCATAGATTTCTTATCAAGGAGTTCTACCTTCTATCCCTCTTTTCTCATCCCTTTTTGTTCAATTCTCATCCCCTAATCTCTTATTATCTTAATTTTCGCATTTGTGATTGATTTGGTGTTTTCCCTAAATCGATTCTTTATCAAAATCACTAGTTGGCATAAAGCTAAAATGTCATCTAACAAATTACTAAAATCATCAAATAAGGCACAAAAACTCTTAACTATTAACTCTCTAGGTTCACTTAAACTATCAACTTCAAAAGGATTCCATTCTCAAATATTGACAAGTAACTAACATGTGACCTTTTAAAGTTAACATCACTAGTTGACAACTTAACAAGCTCACCGGTGATGTTATCATGCTATTCACAAAAGGGCTCAGTAGTGATAACTCACAAATTTCAATCTTATTACAAGATAAAGAAGCTTTTGATTCAATAACACTATGGCATTAATCTTCCTAACTCAAATGAATAAAAGGCTAAGTAAAAGGATAAGTTATTTTACCTTGAAGTTTTTTCAAAAGATTTTTTTAGCTTGACCTTGCACATTTAATTCCATAGATTCTGTTGCAAAGGTAGGTTAACCTTCTTCCATACTCTTTAAACATTATTGTTCTTCACTTGACGACTTCCGGCGGAGCTCCCATTCCAAGGAATCCTATATAAGAAACAAACTCATTATAAAAAATAGTAAAAATGGTCAGAATGGTTAGAATAAGAAAAATCCTCACTCGTCTTTTGTTTTCCCTCTTTCTTTTCTCTCATTCTCTTTTCTCTCTTGATTTTTCTTGTGACAATCTTTCACTCGTTTTTCACTCCGGAGTTGTCACTTTACTCACCCTCACTTCTCTCAATCTTTCGTCTCTCATCCTTTCCTTTCCTCAAAGAATTCTTTACATTGGAGTTTAGACTCCATTGGTCATTCAAGATTTCTTTGGGTTCCAATGACTCAAGAGTAATATTAGGTATGGTAGTTTTTTAGTTGCTTTATGTAAAATTCTTCAATTTTTTTCTTGTGACAACTCACTCACTTCACTCTATACTTCTTCTCGTTTTTTCACTCTGGAGTTGTCACTTTGCTCACCCTCACTTCTCTCAATCTTTTGTCTCTCATCCTTTCCTTTCCTCAAAGCATTCTTTACATTGGAGTTTAGACTCCATTGGTCATTCAAGATTTCTTTGGATTCCAATGACTCAAGAGTAATATTATCTATGGTAGTTTTTTAGTTGCTTCATATAAAATTCATCATACCAAGAACAACGTTTGATTATCATTTTACAATCCGACATAACTTAAATATATATAAGCTATGAGTCAATTTAAATATTATTTTATGTGAAATAGAAGATGAAATAACTAACACATGAATTAATAATATATGAATAAAAATATTGAAATAACAATTTTACCCTCTAGAGATGTTGATGCTTTTTTTTTTTTTTTTTTTTTTTTTTTGTTTTTGCTGAAAGGATAGAATTTTTATAGCGAAAGTAAAGAAAAGCAGGAACATAAAGAGAGATAACCCTTGGCGGATTATCTCATAAGTCATTACAAGTTGGGGAAGACCTTAAAGGTGCTATCCCTAAATCATTGTTTAAAGAGTCTAGATTTAACAAAGATGTTGATGCTGCTCACTGCTAGGCTCTTCCTCTTTCAATCTATTAAAAATGAACTCAGTAAACTGAAATATATTTCTTTGGAAATTCCCAAGGGTATAATTGTAAACTAATATTTTACTGTAAATTAATAAAATGTATATTAATTTTCAATACAACAAATCAATCATCCAAAGAAATAACCTATGCTTGTAATCTCTGCATAACTAATCATGAATGATTTAAACTATGAGATATTATAGTTCAAATCTCAATAAAACTAAAGCATACAAGGTACTTTCTTTCATCTACTTAAACTAGTTACGGAAGGCCTGTGCTAAGCCCCGGCCCTAACTCAAAATATAAATTCTTATTAAATACATATAACATGACACGTTTTCTACCGCATAATTAATTTAATGTATCTTCGTCACACAATTAGATGATTTTTAATGAAAAATTTATTATGAGGAAGAAAGTTAAGTAGAAAAATTAGCAATCTCAAAGGGACACAATGACTCGATATCCTATACTAACATTGATTATGATAAAATATGATAATTATAACTTGCAAAGCTCATAAATCAAAAAATATTTTCGTATTTTTGTGAATTTGTGAGCGTGGATTTTATTCATAGATAAACATCGATTTGTTGACATTTATTAAATTTTCATTCATTATCTTTCATCAAGGGTTTATGCTAGTTAAATGTGATTTTTCACCTTAGTTTCAGACAAAATTCAAGAAATAACCTATATTTATTAAATTGAACCTCAAGATTCAATAAAATTTAATTCTTCATGTATTCTCTATACTAAAAAAAAAAAAATTAAATTTAGTTAACCAAACGAAAGATTTTAAAGATAACCCGATCTCAATGGATTATATTGTCTTCATTTTCAACACTATATGGCATCATTTAAAATTTTTTACTTTATGTATTTATAATAAATCATAGATATTTCAAAGGTGACGTATAAAATTGTCCGTAAATTTTTTATTAGGCTAAAATTGCATTCTTAAAAAATTTATCTTATAAAATAAAAAAGGACCTAAAAGTAATTAATTGAAAAGTTTGACATTAGTTTGAAAACTTTTGTGAAGACTACAAAAGTCCTTTGATTGTTCCTTATATATAATAGTAAAGCAATATTGGTAATGGATAAAATTATCTAATAACAATGTTCGCGGAGATAATATATTGACAATTAAACAATCTAGAGTGCACAAAAATTGACTAGGACACTACCTAATACTCTGTTCCATATTGTATTTTGTACTTTTCTTGAAGAAAATATTAGGTTGGAACAAAATTTAATAATAAGGACAACATTTTAAAAATAATTAATGTTTTCTTAATTTGTTAAAAAGTGGACAAATAAATAAAAAAATATTTTTAAATTCTGAACCAATATACCCACAAGAGTGGCTCAGTTGATTGAAAGATAGAGCTCCCATAATAGAGTTGAGACCCCCTACTTGGGATTTGCCTTTTGCGTCGAGTAGGACTGCGCGTTACCTTGTCATTAAAAAAAAAAAAACTGAACGAGTATAAATAGTATTAGAACATTATTAAAAAAGAAATGGTAGTAGCGTAAATTGAAGCAAAAATGGTTTCATAGGCTACTCAACCTATTCATTACACAATCTGTAAAACCCTTCGAGCTCTTAAACCCTATCAAATCTTGGAGATGGAGACTGATATGGGCACATCTTCTAGTTATTTTGACCCTGAAAATCTTAGTACTAGAGAGCGTTTTCGTCGATACGGGTATCTGTTTCTTTATTGCGTCTATATATATATATATATATTGTAATTGATACTAACTAGTAGTTGAAATTGATGTTTACTTGTTGGTTTTGTTGTTACATTTATACTTGCTTGCTTGTTTGCTTCTAGGTTAGAGACTCACAAGTGTGAGATTTAGAGAACATCTAGTTCTAGAAAATCCTTAGGGGTCGTTTGGTATGCGGGATGGTGATACTGCAAATGCTGGGATAAAATAATCCCGGGACTAATTAATGTCCATTACCAAACGTGGGATAAAATAATGATATTACCAAACGCGGGATAAAATAATCCTGCATCTTATCACTGGATTATTATCCTTATCCCACCAACCAAACAACCCCCTTAACTTATTTAGTGGTCGTTTGGACATAAAACATGTGACACTGGAGTTGTGTTTGGATATGAATACTACTTGGAAAAATGTTGAAATTTTGTGAGTGATTTGGAGTGAAAAATGTAAAAACAGGTATTTGGAGTTTTTCAATTTCCAGAAAGTTGAATTCCGGAAAATTTTATTCCGGGGAAAAAGTGAAAATGATCCATGGCCAAAGGGGCACTTAGTATTGGAATGTGACGAGTTCTAAAAGAGCAGAATGAATACAAGTGATTGGTTTAACTGACCTAAACTATTCTGGGATTGAGATATAGTTGATTGATTAACGACTGCCAAAAAGAGCAGCCCGGTGCACTAAGCTCCCGCTATGTGCGGGGTCCGGGGAAGGGCCAGACCACAAGGGTCTATTGTACGCAGCCTTACCTTGCATTTCTATAAGAGGTTGTTTCCACGGCTCGAACCCGTGACCTCCTGCTCACATGGCAACAACTTTACCAGTTACGCCAAGGCTCCCCTTCTGATTAACGACTGCCAATTGATGTATATTTAGCTTCTGCATAGCTATTCGTGCATTGTAGTGGGTGAATTGGGAGGTTGTGAACCTATGGGGGTACCCGGATGTTTTTGTATTATGAGGCCTGATGCTTATTCATTCATTATGGTAGTTTGATGTTCAGATCATAATGGGATTGTTGGAATCTCTTTGTTACAGAATGAATACACCTTGTAATGTACGTAGCTTAGCAAATATATAGGGATGCAATCGAACTTCTTTTGATTCTTTTAACCTACCTTTATAAAAAAAAAAAAAAAAAAAAATTCTTTGATTTTTTTTTTTTTTTTGGTGAAGTAATTAAAATGTATTAGAATGGCATCAAGAAGATGGAGAGGCTACAACTAAGCATAAAGCTTCTTCAAACAAGAATTAACATGAAGCTAGCTGGGCAAAAACTTGTAAACCAGTCAAAAGATCCAAAAAGAAAAAAAAAAAAAAGAGAAGAAAAAAAAAAGAGAAGAAATTCTTTTGATTCAATCCTTATCCCCATGTTATATTGTTCACGCTTTAGTTTAGCCTGGGCGTGAAGGAAGGGTGTCAGAGTGAGTTAGGGTTCCACATTGTTGGGGAATGTGCTGTTGGTTTGCTTATGTGGACTTGAGCAATCCTCTTCTCATGAGCTAGTTTTGGAGGCTGAGTTAGGTTCAAGTGCCATATCTTTACACTCTTCATCCTTGATCAGAGGTCTCGAATTTGAGCCCTCAGAATGAAAACCTCTAGTTGAGGAGTGCTTTACCCCCTTGGCCTACCTAACGCGAACTCGGATTAGCAAAAAGAATAAGAAAGAGAGAAGAGATGTTCAACTCATAGTTTCTTTTTTGGAGAACTCACAGTTAATTTTAGGAAGAGAGAGAGTGGGCAGGGCTAGAAAGGCGCAGTTCTTGCTAGGAGCCAGATTTAGAATCTTTCCTCAGTTAATGTGAAGTACTATTGCACCCACTATCTTTGTGTGGTAATGAGAGAAATTCGTAAAAATATATTTATTTTAAAAGAAGTTCAATTATATAGATGCTCCAATTGCCACTACTTCAGCGGGCAATGTGTGCAGACTTAGTAGAAATATAGTCATATATATAACGCCTAATATTGATACTTGTTTTTGGTATGGCTTTCAGGTCTTGGTTTTGTATTCATTCACCTTACCTAGTTCTTTCTGTAGCTTTCAAGTCTGTTTGCCTGTCCATAACTTTGAACCAATCGTCGGACATCAAATTGACTATCTTTTTGTTTGATGAAGTAAGGGGACATTAAATTAACTATCTTGCTGAGCCTGTTTAGTCCTTTGAGTCTATTTCTTCTACTAGACCTTTAAAAGAAGCAGCAGTGCACACATAAGTGAAAGCAAATCCCCAGCAAGACACATTTGGATGTACCAATTGCCAGTGAGGAGAGCAAATTGGCAAGGGATTGGAGAGGATGTGCACCTTCAATGCTATGAACACGCTAAAACATCAGAGCTGCCTGACTTATTGTTTTCAGAATTCTTATAGAGGATAGTTTTATAATGACAAGGGTCTGTTCAAGTGGTCAATGAAGTTGGTTGAGAACCATGAGGTCTCGGGTTCAAATCTCAACGGAGGCAAACATACTAGGTGATTTTTTACCATCTGTCCGATGCTTGATGGACATAGTTACCCGGTACCTTAGGGCTGTTAGTCGAGGTGCACGCAAGCTGGCCCATATACCACAGTTTTTTTTTTTTTTTTTTTTTTTTTTAAAAAGGAACTCTGAACCCCCTAACAAAACCAGAAAAAGATAACTGAACTGATACTATTGGATATGTACTCCTATTATTTGACAAGAGCATGTGGATTCGTGTATAGTGGACCTGGAGCGGCTATTTTGCTGAAAGTATTTAGACTATGGTAGTTGAAGGTCGCTGGCTTGTATGTTTGTAGTAACTATATGCTGTTTCATAGTGTTGACAATTGTTTTTATGCTCTTAGTGTGTATATGTTTTTTTTTTTTTTTTCCTTTTTAAAAAATTCTAACTGGCACTGAAGCGTCGGTACCATGAGCAGGAAAAGGAGTTCGGGCTCAAGCCTATCTCCTCATCGGGAAAGATCCGCTGCTAGGGTAAGTGAGGTCAGATCGAATGGCGCACTTTTTATCGAGAATATCAAACAAGAAGTTGAAAGTATTGATGCTGATGTAACACCTGCTGGAATACGAACTGCTTCTAGGAGGAGACCCTCTCTTGATAGCCATGGGATATTAGATTCAGATACTGATTTGATTCATCGAGGTGGAAGCCTTTCCCTTAGAACTTGCAAGGAGGAGCCTGATGCATCACAAGACAGTGGAGACTCAACATTTACTTTATTTGCTTCCCTACTGGATTCAGCTCTTCAAGGTGCTTATTGGTAAAATTGTTTTAAACTATTTATAGACTTATTAACGGTGCAGTGCGAGGTCACAATTATTAATGGACTTTCCAAATTGATTGATTTTTTTTTTTTTTTTTTGGTTACTATTTGCAAAATGTTTCTTGTGATTCTTATTTTTAAAATTATTAGTCTATTAGGACTGTTTGGGATTGAGGTGTAGTGGATGGATTGATTAATTGATTCTTTTATGACTAAAATAGAATTTCTTGTCGTGAATGTCTAAGTGCAGTTTGAGAAGTAGAGAGGCATGAGAAATATTTGTAAGCTCTGTATAGTGATTTGTGTAATTAACTTTGTTCATGGAGCTGCCTTTGGGCTTTTCTGCATGCTCATTATTTAGATTCATAGACTAAAAAACTAATTTAATAATCTTCTTACTGTGCGCTGATGGTGTCTTTTCTGGTGAAATCTCGTATCCAAGAAGTCTACGTGTTTTCTAGTAACTTACACAGATCTGATGTTAAAGTTGACATTTCAAGCTCTTTAATTATTCACAATCCTATTTAATTGCTTCTATATTTACGAAAATGACGTGCGATGCTTTCAGTAGAAGCTGGATTCAATAGGAAGCTGAGATAGAGCTAGACAAAAAAATCTTGGGATTATTTTTCTGTTAAGACATAATAATCTTCTCTATTTGGCATGGATAATTCGGGTGGATAAAGAAAGTTTTGAAGTTCTTTTTAAACCAAACTTCAAATCTTTTGGTTCACTCACTTTTTTACAAACTAAACTTCAAATCTTTTGGTTCTCTCACTTTTTTACAGATAGCACATGTTAGGTCGTATATATGGCCTGAATTGGGCTTTGGGAAGACTTATCTTTTGAATAAGGAGACATTGGTCTTTGGAAAGACTTGAACTTTAGAGATATGGACATTACACACTGTAGATTAATTTATCAGTCTTAAGGAGAGTTTTCTTAGGATGCCATGAATGAAGAAGTATGTTTTAGAATTTGATACCTAACAATTTCTGTTTCTATGTGCTGTAGGGTTAATTTCTATCCCTGACTTGATATTACATTTGGAGAATTGTTGCCGTGAAGTTTCAGAGTCAATTAGGTATGTATGGTGCTCTGTTGTAGTGCATTCTATCCCAAATTGGACATCTCTATTTGACTGTTTATGTCTATTAATATGTGAGCTGACAATGTGTTTTGTTTATGTTGACTGGTTAAAATACAAGTTCCAGAAGTTACCTTTAATTCTATAGGAATAAGAAATAGATGATTTTAATAAATGGAAAAAGGAAAAAAAAAGAAAAAAAAAAAAAGAAAAGGAAAGAGAGGAATTTTTGGGAGCTGGAAAAAGTGCTGTCTGGATTTTTGTTGAAATAAAGCTAAAAGGAAGGTGGACATTCAATTCATCTGAAATGTAAGGGAGCCTTAGAAAAAAAGGTATTTTGACTAAACTACCCTCAATTAAATACTACCTAATTAATATAGTTTGTTGATTACATAAAAACTCACTTATCTAAATGGGGGTAAATTTGGAAGAACTTAACTAGTTCCATCTTGATTATATAAGTGGACACTTATTTTGAACCAAAATAAAAAGGCTAAGTGGACACTTATTTTGAACCGCTGGGAGTAGCAATTAGTCTTCCTTGTTTTATTTGGCTCCAGCGCATTTCAGTATATCAAACTGTCTATTTTGGCGAGTGAGTGTAATAGAAATATGTGCTCTGACTAGTAGCAGAGAAACTTTTCTCCGCAGTAAATATCTTATAAAGACCTCAAATAACAATAAGTCCCTTTCAAGTTCCGCACCACTCACCCCTCCCCCCCCCCCCCCCACACACACACACACACCAACAACAACAACAACACCCCCCTCCGTTTCCCCTTCCTCACAAAATTGTCTAACTCATTATACAATATCACCTGCAACTGCTGTTTGTGAAATGGTCTTGCTCTATTTGACTGATTTTCCTCCTCTAGTAAAATAATCTTTCGTTCTCTTCAATCTGAAGAGAAAGTCTTTTTGTATAGAAAAAAGATAAGGAATTTAATGGTTGTGATGACGAAAATAGTAAAACAAAAGAAACTAACATGCCAAATTTGTGAAATTGATGGTATTTGCTAACATCCTTCAATGTTAATCTGAACATTGTAATACAGTCCCAAATAAAGGATGTATCTGTTGTGTTTTCATGTGAGACTGCAATGTTTTATGATGTTTTCCTGTAGGTATGGTTCTAATGAAATGCACAGAGTTATGGAGGACAAACTGATGAGACAGAAGGCTCGGATTTTGCTTGACGAAGCAGCTTCATGGTCTCTATTGTGGCATCTCTATGGAAAAGGAAATAAGTCGTCAACCTTTAATACCTATGTTCTTTAGTTATCGCTGGACAAGTTTTGCCACTTCTTACTTTTGGTAGTGAGAAAATTGTGCATGTATTGGACATATTACCAATTCTAAAAAAATTGTGTATGTCTTTGGGAAGGGATTAATATGACTCAAATTAGCTTTTTGATGTTAAACTACTCAATTTTGGTTATTTTCTTTGTTAAAATTGTCATACTAGTAAATATCGTGAAAATCTAATCATTATTATAGATAGCATTGTCAATGTAGTTTTGAAGTGTCCAAAATTCAATTTGGAAATTTGAATTAATGGACATCATTGTCAACTTAAAACTTGACAATTTCTACTGACAAAAAGTCATTTCGTCATAGGTAGGATGGAAGGAATTTGTTTCTTCCATCTAACTATGGGCAGTTGACACTTGGAGATAGCCTTTTTGTGTAACATTAGAATTCATGTTAGATGCGGAAAAGGTTGAAAAATGTAGATCTTGTCATTTCCCTTGGATGTTGACGAAAAACATTTCATGTTCTTTCTCATAAGTGATTGCCGAATATGTATTCTGCATGTGGCACTTGAAAAAGGATTTGTGGACATGAGTCACTTTTAACTGTGTAGTAAATCGTCGGACTTCTTGTGGGAAACAATTCATTAATTTCATTATAAATTGGATATGTTTTGTTGTGTTTCAGCCATTTTACTGCAAACGTTTTCATAGCAGAAAATAGTTTCCTGCCCAAATTTATTGTTTTGATGTTAGCTCTCTTGTTTTACATAGAAACTTGTTCTTTGAATTGAACATTTTATCCTCTTGCAGGGAATGAAGAACTACCTGAAGACCTAATCATGGTGATGTGTTTTTAGTTGTTACCAAACCAGTAGTATTGCTGTTAGTGTGTTTTGTTTCTTTTATGTTTAATATTTCTGTATC
Source organism: Lycium ferocissimum (assembly GCF_029784015.1). Classification (NCBI taxonomy): domain Eukaryota; kingdom Viridiplantae; phylum Streptophyta; class Magnoliopsida; order Solanales; family Solanaceae; genus Lycium; species Lycium ferocissimum. The sequence continues at coordinate 50,961,887 of NC_081353.1, read as the reverse complement.
GTATTATGTTGTATACAGTTACCTACTACTTCACACTTGGAAGCTTGCCAATTTGTGGTGAAGAATCATACTGCACAACTGTGCCTCCGAATTGTCCAGTGGCTTGAAGGATTAGCCTCCAAAGCCCTTGATTTGGATAGAAAGGTATGAGTTAGTAAGTGATAAAGTTTAACTTGGTTTTAGCGCATTTTTCTGCAGTTCTCTCATTTTTGGTGTTCCCTATCCGCTCGTTCCTATTCCTTCAAATCAATCAAACTTCAAACCCATTTAACCAGGGATATTAACATTTCCTTTTGCAGTTTTACATGTCTGAGTTAATTAGAAATATATATGACATTGTTCTTGTGCATCCCATACCTGCTCCCTGGATAGTTGAACGTTGGATGATTGATGTGAACCTTGATGCTTACTGTGATGAAATGTATCACCGTACCTTATCTAAAAAGAAAAAGAAATATTATCGCAGTTTTATTGGATATAAAGAAGTCACACTCACAAAAAAACAAAAAAACTCTTGACAGTCGGATGGATAAAAGAGGCTATTGTTCCTAGATTTTTGTTATTTGGGATAAGATCTTTTTTTTTTCTTTGGGAGTCAAGATTTTTTTTTTTTTTTTTTCATGTTACATCAGAATTTCTATTTAGATTTTTCTGTTGGGTATTTCTAATTGCAGCAAAAGTTTCAAGGTCTTATTTTTCTCTTCTGGTACAAAGGGATGTCATCTTTTTCAACCTCTTTTTTCTCACCTGTTTGAACGGCAATCGTAGGGTGTAAGATGACTTTGATGGTTTTGTTTTGTTTGTTTAATTATTTAGCATAAACGACAAAATGAATGGGGAAATACTGCACATAACTTCAGTGCCGTGTCTGTTTGCTATAGTAAACACATTTTCATTCTTTTTTCCAGTGGTGTTTGTTTCTAATCATGCTGTACTTGATTACATTTGCAGGTGCGAGGCTCTCACGTTGGTACCTATCTCCCCAGCTCAGGAATTTGGCATCACACTCAACGGTTCCTGAAGAAAGGTGCTTCAAATCCAAAGACAATTAATCACTTGGACTTTGATGCTCCTACACGTGAACATGCTCAGCAGTTACCTGATGACAAGGTATTTTCTTGCAAATAAATTGACTTAATCATCTGTATATGTGTATCCGTGTCTATCTCCTTCTGGTTGATTGATGATTCTTTTGGATCGTGAAAATTTGTTGAATTTGTCTTCTTGACAGAAAAAATATCTCTAAATGTAAAATTATTAGAAGAGCTTGTATCATCCCTTGAACTGTAGGTGTAGGCTTAGATATGGCATAAACCACCATGCTTCAGCTTTCTCCTGGGAATCTCATGTCTTCTTCCACCCTCGTAATGCTTACCTTCATTCAGTTCATTCATGTTAGTCCTTTTCAATTTATGTATCATTTATTATGCATCTCTGGTTTCCCTGCTTGCTTTATTGGTTAATCATGTGAAAAAGGGGACAGGTGGGGGATGGAGAAAAAGAAATGGGAAAACCATGATCTTTGTAGGCACCGTTAGAGGGAGTTTATATTGGTGGGTTTCATGATGCCTATGTGTCTCAACAACTGATGGTGTGATACTCATTTTGCACTGAACACTTCTTTTACCTATAGAAACAAGATGAATCTCTTCTGGAGGATGTATGGACTCTGTTAAGGGCAGGGAGACTGGAAGAAGCATGCAGCCTCTGCCGGTCTGCTGGACAGGTATGCCAAAATTTTTGGAAGTATGACACCATATCCGTTAATTCTGATAAAAGCATTGACTTTGACAGTCATGGAGAGCTGCAACACTATCTCCATTCGGTGGGTTTGATCAGTTCCCTTCCATGGAAGCCCTAGTAAGAAATGGCAAGAACAGAACCTTACAGGCCATTGAGCTGGAAAGTGGAATTGGTCATCAATGGCGTCTCTGGAAATGGGCTTGCTATTGTGCTTCAGAGGTAGGAAACAGGAATTCAAGTGAAGAGATTTTCCTATTCCATTTCTAGCTTTTGTTTTGTCCAGAAATAATTATTTTATCCATATTATATGCAAGATATTTTGTGTTTATGGATGTCTATCTCTAGTATGTCTTTGTGGGGTCATATTATGTTAGAGAGCAGGTTTTCCATCTATGAATGTGTTGACGGGGTTGGTTTCAGTTGAACTGAATGAACTTGTTTTCTCTACATTGAAGAGAATTGCAGATCAAGATGGTGGGAAATATGAAGCAGCAGTATATGCAGCCCAGTGCAGTAATCTGAAACGCATTCTTCCAACATGTATGGATTGGGAGGTATAAGATTCCTGCATTTCTTAATCAGTGTTTTCCGTATTTTAATCTCCATGATACTAGTTGTTTGGTAGCCTTTGGATTAAATTTTTTGCAGAATGTTGACTAGATCTCTTCTAGAAGCTCACTAATCTTGCAGATATTGTACAGATTCTGGTCATAACTGTCATTTTCTTAAAACTTTCCCTAGAAGGCATGTTACCAATCCTAAAAAAAATAAAAAATAAATAAATAAATAAATAAGGACTCCCCCTAGGAGACAGTGAGATTGGGACAGAGGGACTTCAATATGTCATCTAATTATTCAATTTCTTTGATAAAATTCTCTGATTATCAGGACTCCTAATTATTGCCAGTTCATATGAATGTTTTATATAATGACTCTAGATATACAAATGAGCCAAAAAAGAGAGAGATAAAGAAAAGACTATGTATACATGAAAAGGGGATGGGTCTAACCGCCCCTAAGAAACTGGCCCACTGTCCAGGGGCCAGTTAAAACTTCAAAATGAGGAGGCTTTATCCGGAAACTAGACCCTAACTCCAGGGAGGGCTTATTCACGGGTTATCTGGATGGGCCTGGCCCTTGCTTTTCTTGTAATTTTTACAAAAATGAATTTATTCCTCAAATAACCTTGTTCATTTTGTTCCTCGAATTTTATTCATTGTGAAGTAAATTTTAGAAAAATAAAAATTGACACAGAAATTATATATGTAAAGCTGTATTTCTATGCGAGTTGTACATTAGGGTGTTTTCTGGAATCTGTAAAATAATGACTTAATCCAAAAGATGCAAAAATGTAATTTAAGACGTAGAATGCATTCCATATTTTCTTAAGAAATATATATAAGTATGGTCCTGGTCCCATCATGTCGACCTGAACATTCTTATCTTTTAACCTAGGCACATACTAACACTTCTATATCGTAGATTAAAGATTATATGCTCCTAGTTTGCTTCACATGCACTTAATCCTTGGAGTGCCTTAGTGAACGTCTGCTAGCTTGAGCCACAAAACTAGTGTAGATACGTCTAGAATGTATCTTCTTTTAAATAAAGTGATAATCAGTCGATACTCTTATGGAGTTAAGTTGGAAGCAACATGCAAGCATTAGTTGATGTATCTGCTAAGTGCTAGCAACATGTCTAGAATGTATTTTCTTTTTTTTTTTGATGACATGGGAACCCGCAGCCGCTACCCTTCGGGTGCGCACAGGGTAAACCCAGCTCCTGTGCAATAGCTCGCAAACCACACAAGAGGTCTAGAATGCATTTTCTTATGAATAAGGTCATAATCAGTCTCAATGTGCTTGATCCTATCAGGGGTATGAGTTATAAGCAATATGCAATGGTCGTTGGTCGTACAAATCAACTTAATCTTTATCAACTTCTGAGTTTCAATTCTTTATGGAGTTGCTTCAACCACATGATACACACATTGCCATTCCATAGTCCAATGGTCAACTCTGCATTATACTCCTTTATCAATTATTGTCAAAGGCACTCTTGAGTCTTGATGCGCGCTTGAGCCCTAAAGCTAGGCGCAGTACAGTGCACTTCACCGTAGTTATACAAAGCTTTGGTGCAAGACCAAGGTATTAAGGCAGCGTCCATGATTTCTGTCTTAAGGGAGCCACAATATTAACTAATGGACAATGTTACCTGTTTCAAAAAAAAAAAAAAAAAAAAATAGTAACTAATGGACAAAACATTTGTTGATAAAATATTAGCGATGAGTATGCTATTAGTTTAGAACTAAGAAATTAGAAATTTAGTGTAAGAAAACTACTCACTGAAATGAATTATGAACCAAACTGTGTTTTTTTCATCTGAATAAATTTAGTGTGCTCTTTGAACTTGATTGTCATCGGTTTTAATATACAGTCAAACCTCTCTATAACAACAGTCAACATCGTTGGGTCCGAAATTTTTTAGCTGTTATAGAGAATGGCTGTTATACACCTATAGCAACATTGACATTTAAATAACACTTCTCTGTTATAGGCAAAAAAGATGCATAAAATCTAATTTTCATTTTTAGTTGTCAAATTCTAAGTTTAATCACACTTTGTATAATGAAGGAAAATCGTTTAATGATGAATATATATATATATATATATATATATACACACACACCAAAGTGATAGGGAGGTTATATTTTTATTTCAATATAAATATAAATATGGCTCTAAATATAGTGATTTTTAGCAAATATTTTAAACAATCCTACTCGGTACTCCCTCACTCATTGATTCCTCTTATCATGTAGGTATATTTCTTATTTTCTGCCTATCTCCCAAATTTTACGTTTTTTTTTTTTTTTTTTTTTTAAATATAAACTCTGTCCAGTTATGAATCTTATTACACTGTTCATCTCTTTCTCTTAATCTTAGTTCTTAATATCCCTCTTCTTTAACCACACCCCGGTTACCACGGCCAACATCATCCCTTATTAGTTGGACATTAAAACGGCCATAAAAAATATAGAACACATTATAATAGAAATTATCCTCAATATAATAGAAATAAATATTATCTTAGAAAGTCAGCAGCTAGAAAACCTTACTTAGACAGAAATAGGCATGTAAGAAAATACAGAACAGATAGAAATTATAAAAATAAACTAGAATGCTTTACTTGTGGAAGTGTAGAGCACTTAGCAAATACATGTCCAAAAAGAATAAATAATAAGACAAGAAATTCTCAGCTAATTGAAGATTTTCAAGAAACATTAATAAATGTAGATGAATATATGTCAGATACAGAAAGTATATATTCTATAGTAAGTGTAGACACTGAAGAAAAAATCAAAACAGACTCATCAAACTCAGAAGCAGAAGAATATAAATGTAGATGAATATATGTCAGATTCAGAAAGTATATATTCTATAGTAAGTGTAGATACTGAAGAAAAAATCAAATTACTTGAAGGAGTTATACTATTTTACAATGAAGTTTATATTACAACAAGTTTTGGACATTGTGAAAGAATAAATATAGAAATGCTTTTTCTCGATGCCTTTGTTTCCTCAAAATATATTATTTATAGGTGTAACTTCAAAAATTTGTATTCACTATCGTCAAAAGTATATTTTTGTCCGTTTGCCGAGCTGTCCCATTACTTTATTAAAGCTACTACTTTATTAAAAATCACTTTAATAAAGTCTCGGTCTTCTACTTGAAAAAAGTCTTCTTTTTCTTTTCTTAAAATGTCATTGTCTTGTTCCACTAAAGTTTTAGAATGAAGTTTACTAAAGTGTTCTGCAGAACATCTACTACTATGGGATTAATAGTTGTGGGATTAAAAGGATTAACTAGAAAGAACTTAGGAACTAAAGTTTTAATCGTAATTTATGATGATAGATGGTCAGACATGAAAAAATCAATAATAGGACTAACGGAAGTAGACATGACAAACAATGGAGGAATCTTTTATATTAACCCGTATAATGAATTTAGCAGAATTTGAAAAATACATAAAAATAGGAATACAAACCAAGGGATATGAAGAGATGTGTGATGGTAATAATTTATTAATGTGTGTAGGATTTTTAGGAAAAATGACTAATAATAGTAATACAAAATTTAAAATTAAGGTAGAAGACGTAGTAGAAGCAATGGGAAATAGAGGAATAAGACTAATATAACCCATAAAAATAAATCCTAAAGATATGCAAGGATGGAATGGAATTTAGAAGATTTTAATAGCAAAAAGATTTTTAGAATCTCACCTAATGTACACTAATTCTAGTAGAGACATCTATACGTTTAAAATATTACACACCACAAAAGATATAGAAGAAGAAAGCACTTTAAAAAATAAAAGGCGGAGACTACCAAAGACACTTACGTAAGGAGCAACTTCGACAAAGAAAAGCATAATTGTAAAAAAGAAAAAGAACGAAAAAATAGAAAATATAGTAAAAGAGACAATAGAAAAGTAATTTCAGACAAAGGAACAAGATAAACATATAGTTAAAAATCCTAATCCAGGATTATATCCAAGTCAAAGGATGTCACCAGTCCATAGTTCAGATTTCGAAGGAGATGATATCAATTTCCAGGACAGTGCATTTCAAGACTCTCAAGATCCAAATGATGTAGACTCAAGCATGAGTTTTGATTCGGTTGCTCTACACAATTTGGACACTTAGATCAATTAATGGAGAAAAATAATGATAGAACAAAGTCAAAAGAGACGGCTGAAGACATTAGTTGAAACAATAATAATAGCAAGAAGACAAAAATTAAAAAGAAGATGTTACAGAGAACGAAGACTTTAGTGGAAGCACATTTCGTAAAAAAGAAGACTTTAGCAAGACACTAACAAAAACTTCTCCATATTCTTCTCTTTCACAATGTCCCATTTTTCACAAAACCTTTTGTAATATAAACTTCCTTATAAAATAGTATTAAGCCTTCAAGTAATTTTCTATTAGTGTGAAGTAGTTTTCGGGTTCCCCGAAAGGGAAACCTCTCTCCATCTTCAAGTCATATAAGTTTTTATCTATATTTTCTGTACTAATCTTCCTATTATGTAAATTATTCCATGTTTAATTAATATATTATATTGGAGTAATAATGTTTGAGTAATTACTTAATTGTTATTATGAATCTATTACTCTTAGTATATGGTTATTCTCTTAATTTCTTAATATACTCGATGGATTAACCTGTAAATTCCTAGGTGTTTGAAAGGCCGTTTTAATGTCCAACTAATAAGGGACGATGTTGGCCGTGGTAATCGGGGTGTGGTTAAAGAAGAGGGATATTAAGAACTAAGATTAAGAGAAAGAGATGAACAGTGTAATAAGATTCATAGCTGGATAGAGTTTATATTGAAAAAAAAAAACGTAAAAATTGGGAGATAGGCAGAAAATAAGAAATATACCTACATGATAAGAGGAATCAAGGAGTGAGGGAGTACCGAGTAGGATTGTTTAAAATATTTGCTAAAAATCACTCTATATTTAGAGCAATATTTATATTTATATTGAAATAAATTAAAAAAAACGTAAAAATTGGGAGATAGGCAGAAAATAAGAAATATACCTACATGATAAGAGGAAGGAGTGAGGGAGTACCGAGTAGGATTGTTTAAAATATTTGCTAAAAACCACTCTATATTTAGAGCCATATTTATATTTATATTGAAATAAAAACATAACCTTGAACCAATGTCTTGTTCTGCTGGTTTAATCTCTTGACCACTTCAGTCATAGTAGAACAGTGATCACAAAAAATCACCTTGTCTGTGTCTTTTTGTATGTTGTACTGAGGGATTTTGTCTAAGAGCTGGAGAAATATAGTAATTTGGACCCAACATTCCTCTAGCATACTATATATATATGTATATATAGTATATTTTTTGTCATAAATAGTGCATTAAATGATCAAGTATTTGGTCAAAATCTCTGCTCTTATTATTGGTAATCATAGATATGCTATTTTTATAAAGATGGTTAATTATTATATTACCAAAAAAAGAAGATAGTTGTTATATGGGGGTAATTTTACAAAGAGCGTACTGTTATAAAGTTGGTTGTTGCTGTTATAGGTGAAATGCTGTTATAGAGAAGTAAAATATAACATAGAAAAATCGGCTCTGAAAAAAACTTGGCTGTTATAGAGAGGTGTTGTTATATGCGGGTGTTGTTATAGAGAGGTCTGACTATATATATATAATAGTATATATAATAGTAGTTTGTCAATTACTTGGTCTATTTGGTTGTTGTTTGTATTTATAATTATTTTTCCATACATGTACAGATTTTTTTCCCTTCACTTAAAGCCTGGTTTGGTTGTGTTGACGGCACTATTTCACCATAAACTGCTTTTGTTCTTTGCTCACAAATTGCTTTACTGCATTAACCTTCATCCTTTCTGTTTGGAGGATGAATTTGTTTCCAACCATGTGCTTGCATGTCATAGGGAGCTTTGGTTACCATTTCTCTTTGTTTTTCCTTCTGCCGCTTTTTTAATTTCTAGTGGTGCTCTTGATATTGAAATCAATATTTTCTTGTTGCAGTCTGCTTGCTGGGCCATGGCAAAATCATGGCTTGATTTTCAGGTTGATGTGGAATTGGCCCGCCTACAACCCGGTGGAAGGGAACACTTCAAGAGTTTTGAAGAAGCAATTAATAGAAGTCCAGATTTTGAAGATGGCGCTTCTCAGCCAACTGTTGGACCAGATAGTTGGCCACTTCAAGTTGTGAATCAGCAACCTAGGCACCTTTCTGCCCTTCTTCAGAAGCTCCATTCAAGGTAACTATGCAGTCCAGATTTTGCTTCATATCTTTCTGTGCTACTTCCTATCTGAATCCATAAGAATTCTTTGTTATCTAGTGATACGGTACATGAAATTGTTGCTCGATCGTGCAAGGAGCAGCAGAGACAAATTGAGGTAACTCGTGGTTTCATATCCTCTCTTAACAGTTTTACTTTTTCTTTAGAAGAGGAATCTGTTTTTGCCTCTTTAGTCCCGTTGATCTATTGGAAATTGGAAAATTAGTATCCCCCTTGTTGATGACGAGATGCGTCTTCCCAGCTAATGTTTGTGAGTCTATACACACGATCATTTGCATCAAACAACTTAATTCCAGAAGTCTAGTTTATGTTACATGCAAGTGTTCACTATGTACACTTGATGAGCAAAGCTGTGTAGCACATTAAAATGCTTTATCTGCAGTGTGCTACAAATTGTAAACACTTTGTGGTGTTCCATGAGCTGTTATACAGTCTGCTGAGTTGAATGTCAAAGAAGCACTGCCTGTGAAAGTTGGTCCGTCTTGTCTTATGATTTATGTAATTTCTGATGATCGTTAGAAGGAGAAAGAGGGTACCATTGCAGGCTACTTTCCACATTCATAATGTCATGTGTCACTCTCAGACAAGCCTGGTTCCGTCCATTTTCTTTGCCTCAACAATTCTGTGTATGTAGTGGATTGGGTGGGTAATACCTTTGGTTACAGTGTCTTTCATCTTGGTCTTTCCCTTGGTGTCATTCTAAGTTATTCCTTCCCCACGAGGAAGGGATTAGTGTATATTAGCTAAGTACCTGTTTCATATCCAAAGTATTCTAGTTGCACCGATCATTTCTGCAGCTTTAACCAAAACTTTTGGAACAGATGAACCTTATGTTAGGAGACATACCAAGTTTGCTGGACATCATATGGTCTTGGATATCGCCTTCTGAAGATGATGAAACCTTTTTCAGGTAAGTAAACCTTTCACACTTCATTGTACATGAGCTGAGGTTAGCTGTTGCTTATACACACCCAGATTAGGTCATTCTGCAGTTGTTTGATATTCTTATTGTCTTTGTAAAGCTTCTTATAGTATCTTTGAGAATCTTGATAGTATTTTAACACTATTAAATAAATTGTGTGACCACCTCATCAAAAAGTTGAAGTTGCTAGAAACAAAACACATTTTTTGTTTAATTACTTCCTATCACGCCTCTTAACGTTTCAGTTTCATCCTTTTCTATAACAGTAGTAGTGAGATATAAAGCCAGGCCTCTATTCTGGCACTGTGTTGAATTTTGCGTGACGACCTCATCAAATTTTTTAACAAACACTTTACATACTGAGCTCCCCTTTATCTTTAGCATGTTAATTTCCCAGTGTCAATTGTCCAAGGGGTTAGGCCTTCAGAAGGTACTTTTGTTGTTTTTGGATCCTGGATCTTACAGAATAATCTTGTCCTTGATAGTTAGAATTACATGGATGATTTGTTCATACATGTTGTGTTTAGTAATAGATGTGATTTATGCTGAGTGTGCATTTTCTTTTGCTTAGACCTCATGGTGACCCACAAATGATGCGCCTTGGTGCACACTTAGTGCTTGTGCTCCGGTACTTACTCGAAGATCAAATGAAGGATGATTTTAGAGAGAAATTACTTACGGTTGGGGACCTCATTCTTCACATGTAAGCACTAGCATGTTCTTTTTTCGGCAGTATTGACAAATGTAGAAGGTATATGGGGATCAATATTCATGTTCTTTTCATCTTATAGCATCTTATGTAATTTTGGTGGAAAAATCAGTTAAAGTTTGCAGTATAGCTATTTTATTTGATTCGAGGCACTCAAATTATGAGTTAAAGAGAAAGCTAAAAGCTCGAAAATGCGTGTAATGCCTATCAACTATTTGTAGTAATGCGATATCTGCTTTATTTACGATGTCTGTAATTCAATTGATTATGAGATGTCGTTTGAATATTTGTGGCTGCCTATTTTGCCTTGCTTTAGTAAGTACTAATTGCAAAATATTAATTGACTGATTTATATGCGATGAATCTAGACACGTTCTCACACTTCCAATCTTTATGCTATGATATACCAAATCGACTAAGAAATAAAATGGAGCTCCGGTTGAGATGGGGTTGCAATAATTAAACTTCAAACTCAAACAAAGAAACTAGAGTTGGTACCATATACTGGTAGTTTATGCTGGTTACTGATTGGGATTTGCCTTTTGTGACAAGTTTCATGAAGAGTTAAATGTCTTCATCTGCTCTTTTTTTTTTTTTTTTTTTTCTCATTGTATCAAGTTTATCTGCTTCATTTTTGTAAGACAACAAAGGAGTACTGCACTATTTTCGGTGTTAATTGTCAAATGTCATCATCCAATATCCAGTGTTTGTGCTTTTTTAGGGCTATGTTATTTGCTTCTGAAGTCAGAACTGCAATTGCAGGTATACAATGTTTCTATTCACAAAGCAACATGAAGAGTTGGTTGGGATTTATGCTTCTCAGTTAGCTCGTCATCGTTGTATTGATCTGTTTGTGCATATGATGGAGTTAAGGCTGAATAGCAGGTATTACCTATCTAATGCTGATTTTTGTTTCTCTTTAATTTTTTTTCTTTTGGAAAAAGCAAGCATTATGGCAACAACAAACCATAATGACTTTTTGTTGGACATCATAAATAAAAACTAATCTCAAAATAATAGGGCAAGAAGTTATAAATAAACCTCATGGCAACAACAAACCATAATGACTTTTTGTTGTCCAAACCCATATACTGTGGGAGAAGTTCTTATTTATGACTCAGGAACAGTTCATTCTACTTGATCATTATTACTAGGAAACATTTGCAGGTTTTTTGTTTAACTATTTTTTACTGGCTTAAGTTGCTGTCTGATTCCATCTTTCACTTTTACATTGTTGACAGTGTTCGTGTCAGATATAAAATATTCCTTTCTGCTATTGAATACTTGCCATTTGCTCCAGAAGATGATTCAAAGGGCAGTTTTGAGGAGATCATTGAAAGGTTCCTTTATTTCTTAAGACATATTTTACAATTTTGAAAACATGCAAAATAGAATTCCTTAAAAGGACTTGGCATTAACTTATAATTATTTTAAACAGGGTTCTTTCAAGGTCCCGTGAAATCAGAGTTGGGAAATATGATAGTGAAACAGATGTTGCAGAGCAGCACCGATTGCAGAGCCTTCAGAAAGCTATGGTAATTCAGTGGCTTTGTTTTACACCTCCTTCAACAATCAATAATTCTAGGTCCGTCAGTATGAAACTTCTTTTCCGGGCATTGATGCACAGGTCAGTTTTCTCCCCTTTTTTTTCTCTTTTCAATTTAATATTCCTTGAGGTGATGCAAATGACCATGCCCTCCACTCTGTTATTGTTTGTCTCATGGATGGGTAAGGTAATTTTATAGACCCACCCCCCACCCCCAAAGAAAAATAAAGGGAGAGAAACCCGACAGTTCGTTCTCATCTGCAAATAGGAAGCAACTCGTTTGGTTGAACGTGTTCTTATCCTTAATTATATTGAGTTTGTGTATACAATGCGTATCTGCAGGAGTACTTTTTATAAAAATCAGTACACTAGCAGGAGTAATTATTTTTAACTTTTCCGTGATACTCTTCTTTTCTGCTTTAAATCTATGCCAACATGCCCAACCTGAATCTTTTTGGTGCTGTCACGTTCCCCCTCCACCAATGTTTGTTAATCTTTTTGGATGCTTGAGTACTTTTTCTCACTATTTGCCCCAACATATAATTGGGATTCACTTGCAACTACTTCCACAGCAATGTGCTGTTCCGGGAATTTGCTCTTATTTCAATGTGGAGGGTTCCAGCAATGCCCATCGGTGCTCATACATTGCTCAGTTTACTGGCTGAGCCATTGAAACAACTCTCAGATGATCTTGTTTCCATTGAGAGTCATGAGTTCTCGGAGAATTTAAAGGAGTTCCAAGACTGGGTACGCTTTTGAGAATTTTACACAAGATCTTTAGATGCCTTTGATTTGCTTGTTATTTCTTAGATCTCGTAGAAGTTTAATAGGAATAATTTGTTTTTCCTGAATCAGAGTGAGTTCTATTCATGTGATGCAACTTATCGAAACTGGCTAAAGGTTGAGCTAGAGAATGCAGAAATTTCACCAGTTGAACTCTCAGATGAGGAGAAGCAGAAGGAAGTTATAGCAGCTAGAGAAACTCTTGATACATCACTCTTGCTTCTACAACGTGAGTGAACGAAACCTATGTGAGAAAGAAATGGTCAGAAGATATCTAGTCTTAGAAAATGATTGCTTTCTCATAAATGATTCACCTACCCCTCACATAGTGTCTCATTCTTTCTTCATCTACCCGTGCATTGGCTCTCATTTTTTCTTCTCAAGTATATGCGTTACATAATTGAATTATTGGGCTTCCAGAAAGTTAATGTTCTGAATATGTGTCCTAGGGCAAGAGAATCTGTGGTTAGTTCCAACTGAAGACCACGTCTTCGAAAGTGACGACCCTGTTTTCCTGGAATTGCATGCGACTGCGATGCTTTGTTCATCATCTGGTGATTGTATGGCTCCCGATGCCACCTTATGCACAACGTTAATGAGCGCTCTTTACTCTTCAGTCAGTGAGGAAGAAGTATTAAATCGCCAAATAATGGTATGATAATCTTTCCATTGAGAAAGTCAAATGGTAAATTTATAATGGATGTTGTACTGGTCCAGTGAGGACATGTTCAATACATGAGTCTGCTCTCTTTCTTGTGGTGTCTAAATTTTAATTAAGAACCGAGTTGGTTTCCATTAATCAAGGTACCTATCGAAAGTATAAAAGTCTTAGTGAGCTTTAGAAATGGTAAAATGGAACCTCCCTGCCAAGATATCAGTACCAGAAGAGAACCGGGGGGGGGGGGGGGGTGTGTGTTATCAGAATCAGTGTTGTCAAAGGCGCGCTTAAGCCCTGAAGCGTGGCTCAAAACATGTTGAGCGCATCAGTGTCATCATCAACGCTTTAAGACATACTTTTCCTTGCAATGAGCCTCTCTTGAAGAGATGACACTAGATAATTGACATTTCACTTTATCGTAATGTTTTTACAATTTCTTTGTCCATATATTTGTTATTCATGCTTATTATTATTAGTCTTCGACTAAACATATATATATTTGTATAGTTGCACCATTGCGCCTTTTTTCACTAAAGCCCACGCTTTATTTGCGCTTCGCGCTTAAATCCCCAGCTGACCTTAGAGCTTTTTTGCGCTTTTCGCTTTGATAACACTGGTCAGAATGGACATGCTAGCTAGACATATACCTAAACATGAATACATCTGTCTGGGGTTATGGCCTATTGGTGTAACTATTTATATAAAACATGATAGTCCATACACTGAGATTTGGACAGCAGAAGGTCAACTAAACTAAGAGTTATAGATAGTACACATACTCAATCCAGCCATAGGGCTCGTGACCTTTGTAATGGGTCTCTAGCCTTATTAGGCTTTTCTGTCTAAAACGAATTATTAAAATCAACTATACATTAAACAGGATTCAAGCAAAAGGTTATGCTTTAGAAGGACTTTGACCTTCAACATGCATAATAATGTTGGTGATTTCCATGATCTTCATGCAGGTGAATGTCTCCATATCGTCCAAGGACAACTATTGTGTCGAGGTTGTATTACGCTGCTTGGCAACAGAAAACGATGGGCTTGGGCCGCATCAGTTCCATGATGGTGGTATTCTTGCTGCAGTGCTTGCTGCTGGCTTCAAAGGTAATGAGATTCTCTACTTGGTGAACTTGTTTTTAGAATAGCCTTCTCCCAATTTGGCAAGGCCTCCCGTTGATACGATTGTCTTGGCGGAGCTCCTTTTAGGGCCATATTCATCTTGAGCTGCAAATCATTGTGCCCTTCCAAATATGGCTTGCTATGTGTCATTGTTTTGCATTTCATCTCTTTCTATCTTTTTACCACTAATTAGTGTCATTAGTTTCGTGTTGTGTATCTTAGGCCTTCATATTAAATTGCGTTAGCCTTATCTTCATTTGTAGTTTTCATGTTTTCTGGTGTTCGTCTTCTTTGTTCTTTTTTTTTTTTTCCCTCCAGTTTTATTTGTGTTTTCTTTTATATCTTTTTCATCACTCCTCTTATTTACATTCTCATTTCACCTTCGCGTACTTAATGCTTCCTCTATCCCATTGTTTGATCTACTTGCTGTTTTAGTGTCTCTCAAAAAATTGACATATTTAATTGAACAACAAAGCCCACCACATTGGAGTGAGTGCAAACCTGGAAGACCAGAGTTCAAATCCCAGTAGAGACAAAAGTACTAGGTGATTATTTCCCATCTGTCTAAGCCTTGATGGACATAGTTACCCGGTACTTATGCTGGTGGGAGGTAGCTGGTACCTGGTGAGATAGTTGAGGTGTGCGCAAGCTAATCCGAACACCACCATTGCTAAAACACACACACACATACAAAGTCTATGTCAAGCTATATATCTTAATGCTACTCTATCGGATGTTGGTATGGAAGATAATATTTTTTACCTGTAATGTTTTCCCTAAATTTCATTTTCTTGGTCAGTTGAATATGACAAGACATATGGCAATCTTACAAGGTGTATCATAGGGTATATTATTAGGATGGGTTGGTAATATATTTGAGTATTAAGAGTTAACTACATGTCGTGTTGATTGAAACTGGTGATTTGGATTAAGAGTTGGGATATTGTATACGAAAATGACTTGTGCATGTGTGATTCGATATATTCTGCGTGTAAAAAGTTTTTTTTCCAGGAAGTATATTTTCCACAATTATGGCAACCAAATACCGGAAAATGATTTTGTCAAGGAAATATTATATTCTAGAAAAACTTTTTTAATGCATCCAATGTTATTTTGAATTTTAATTGGCATCTTAAAACCTTTTCAGATCAACCAGCTATTAAGTTGGCAGAGCTCTATTAATATAATCAGTCAATGTTTCTTCTCTTGCTCTCTGTGGAAAGAGAATGAGGTCATAAAAACTGAAACGGAGTAGAGAAATGGCTATTGTTCTCTGTGATACTTCTGACTTCTTGGGAATGAGTCTATGAATTGTTTCAAATATTTATTCTGTTAGCTTCTAGGTACTACTTTATTTTCAGTATATAGTTTGTGCTCCTATATTTATTGCTTATAAAAGAGTGTTTACATCTGTATTTCGTATGGTTGAACATGCTTCTCAAGTCCCTCTTTATTGTCGCTTTGTGAACTTGGCTTTATCATTAATCGGTACCCTCTTAGTTTTTTTTTCCTCATAGTATATATCGATCAAGACAATGATCCGTGGCTTTTGGGAAAGAATCTTTACTTGAATATTATCACCAATGAATCCAGTGAGGTTTGTTGAAACTCTAGTGATATCAAATCACTTGATTGACATGGTGTCGTAAACCTTGAACATTTGACTTCTGTGGTTTTTTACCCCTGATTCTATAGTGCAGCGTAAGTCCACAACGCATCATCAAATCTTTTGTCATTTGAAGTCAATCTCACTATGCAGATCTTAATCCGTTCTGGACCTTTTGGGCCATAAAAACACTCGGAGGCAGTTCTTTTTACTCTAACTAGTAATGATATGCTATAGCTGGCATGATTTGTAAAGGGAAATTCTGATGAAGCTCATTGCTTTTTTCCTTCTTTTTCTCTTTAATATTACCCTGTTTCTTGTTAAAGGGGAGCTTGTTCGCTTTCAAGCCGGAGTTACAATGGAGATCTCTCGATTAGATGCTTGGTATTCTGGCAGTGATGGTTCTATTGAAGGCCCTGCAACCTACATAGTGCATGGTCTTTGCCGTAGGTGTTGCATCCCTGAAGTTGTTCTGCGGTGTATGCAGGTGAGCTTGCTATTAGAACTCATAATTTCTAACTATTTATAGTATTGTGTGTGCGCTGTCACCTAGAGAAAAATGCCTATAACCACAACTTTACATTTATCTTATTTGACAATTCTGAAAACTTGAATAGAAGCAAACGCTACAAGGGTCTGTCTGTTCTCTCAGTTCTGATCTTTTGGCTCTTTGGTAGGTTTCTGTCTCGCTGGTGGAGTCTGGTAATCCACCTAATAACCATGATGAGTTTATCAACCTTGTCACAAATCCTGAAACTGGATTCCTTGGTCTCTTCAGTCAGCATCAATTGCAGGTACGCTAACTGTTAGGCCTCTACCCTTAATGAACGGGAAAAGAGATAATAGAGCTTTCATGCCTAATGAAGTTATATCTAGCTTCTGCTATAGCCGACATATCCCCGCTGTTTGTCATGAGCATTTTTTTTTTTTTTTTTTTACACCACTACTTGCTAGTGTTGTGCAACCATTTGTAGGGATGATTGGGTAGTGGGATTCTCTGGAACCACAATAAATGAAGGAAATTGTGAATTTGTTGTCTTTTTAATCAGTTAATTTCTGTCGTGCAATAAATAGATACTGCTACCAAAGCTGAAGCTCACATTTCATGCAGGAATTTTTGTTGTTTGAGAGGGAATATACAATATTCAAAATGGAGCTTGAGGAGTCAACTGCTTGATTTTGTTTAAGAAGACAAGATGAGGCTTAATTACTTGACATTGTATAAATTTAAGTGAATGTGTATTTATTTTTGTAGTCTATTGGAATTAGAGTTAAGGGCATTGTTTTTAACAGTCTGCCTGTAGTGTACATCTGCCATTTCTTGGCACTAAAATTTTATGAAATTCGCATGGTTGCTACTATAAGATGAAAATGTAATTTCCCTGCGGTATCTGGAATGCTTTGTGGATTGGGATTTGCAGGTTTGTGCTAAGTCAAAACCTGTTAGAGTCTATTGCCATAAGCTATAGTTATCGGCAATTTTGTATTCAACCATCTGCTTGATTAAGGCATTGAGATGTTAATTGCATATTAAAAATTTTCAGATAATCTCAGTCATCTGCAAGATAAGTAAAACTTCATTTCGATTTTTATGGACTTATTTCAGTGTTGTTCCCTCTCAAAAAGCATGATCTTTTTTGTAAATTGAGAAAAGATTTAACTTAAACATCTTATTTTACCCCAAGCATTTATGGCTATACAAATGATATGACGGTCAAAATTATTAGTTTCAAGTCTAATAACCATATGAATGTTCATGTTTCAAAAATTTTATCTTGTTCTTAAACTCCAGGCTCTGTCAAGTAGGACAGTTGCAATCTAAAACAAGTGCAATATTTAAAATAATCTATGGGTGATAATATGTAATCTAGGTTGTGTTTTATTCTCAAAAATTTACGTGTCACCTCTTTGGACAGCTTTTTCTGCAGGGAGGACGTTACCATACACCCATACCTCAATGGTCAATGTGGTAGGGCTTCGTAGATGTATTAAGCATTGGGGTTGAACGAGTCAACCTTATCTTAGCATAAATAACATCTCTGGACGTCTAAAAATGGTTGAATTTTCTGTCAATCTAATAGGTAGATAATTAATGGAAAAACTCCTATATGCTTTTCTAGGTATAATGGATTAATCACTAAGCATTTCATCTTATATTCACTCTTCTATATTTTGTATTAAATTCTCCTAGAATGTCCTCTTACCTTTTTACTTCTCATGATCCTTGTTTCAATTGCTACTCTACTCTAGATACAGGTCCTTCCCCCCAAAGAAATGTATGTTGCTATGGAACTCGAACATGTGATGGAACACAATACAAATCTTGCTAATAAAATATAGGGGAAAGAACGCATGTGCTCTCTCAAACCAAAATAATTATTTGCTCATACCCCTATTATTTTCATACCCTCAGGAAAAATTAAAACTATTTACTTGAGATGTATGTTACTAACATGGTATATAAATATATTGAGATGGTATCATGGAAGACTGCTTCAGTTCCTCTCTTAGCCCTCCATGATACTATCATGGTATATACATATATTGAGATGTGTTATGGATGATCATGTTCATTTATTCAAAAAGACACTTTTTTCAAAAAAAACCTCTATGCTAACATCGTCTTATATACATATACGATGGATTACAGAAGTGCCTCGATGCGCCTCCTTCCCTTCAATGAGACACTCCTCATGACCATGGTAGCATCGTGGTATATATTATGCTAAGATGGTATCATGAAGGACTTTCAGTCCTCGATGATACCATGTATCACGGAAGAAGGGGTTTGAGCGAGGGGTATGTCGCGTAAATATTTATGGCCAGTTGAGGTAAAAGCGAAATTACTTTAGGAGGAGCATGGGACGGGTAAATATTTTATATTTTAGGGGAATTTGGTGTTGTTTTCCATAAAATTTACGTAAGTCAGAACTTTCACTGTCCTCAAATATTTCATCCATATTGGGTCGAATTTTTCTTACTAGAAGGAGGCAAATATCTGTTTCCTCATCTTTTTTCAACAAGCTAGTAAAATAAATCTTAAACGCACAAATAGATCCTTTTAGAATGTACGTTCCACGCGCCTGAGGAGCTTTTTTGTCACTTTTACCAGCCTAATGGGGTTTTGCCAAAATGAATGCCAGGGATGCTGCAAATACAAGTCCTGTTGTGGTAAGCTTTTGCTAATTATTGGAGCTGGCGTCTTATTAACTATAATAAAGTCATAGGTAGCAACTTATGGAGAAAATAGACTAATTGTATTATGTGAGTGCGCCAGAACAAGCTCTCAAATATTCAGAAGAGAATGAGATCACATGGACTGGATAATTCATTAATTCCACCTCGAGGATAGGGGTATTGGCTAAAGGAGTAAGTAGGTTTTGACTATAGCAGACAGAAACCTTAGTAGGGGTTTGGATATGCGATGAAATTTCAAATCATCCAAAAAGGCATTATTTGGGATTTTAAATCATGATTTTAAATTTTTTAACTGTAAAAGTTGATCCATAAATTTATATTTTGTAAAAATAGATTCATAAGTTGGCAGATATACTTACTAATCATGTTTACCAACCATTTATATCAAATATTAAAAGACCTACAAGTTGGATGTATATTTATAACAAATTCTCTTACCAACCACGTAGGAAGATTATATTGAAGAGTAGTTACACTACAACTCATGTTCAATTTTTCATTTTATTGAACTAAAGTTTGATCAATTGGTGCTGTATTTTTTAGAAAGGCCTTCTAGTAGCATATTAATTTTGTTATGAACTATGAATTGCTCATTTGGTAAGATTATATAAGAAT
The DNA here is from genome assembly GCF_029784015.1 of Lycium ferocissimum. NCBI lineage: Eukaryota > Viridiplantae > Streptophyta > Magnoliopsida > Solanales > Solanaceae > Lycium > Lycium ferocissimum. Next base: position 50,942,127 of record NC_081353.1, on the reverse strand, counting down.
TTGAAAAGTTTGGATGGTTTTCACAACTTGTGGGATTTTTATGTCTATAAGAAAAAATACAACTTAAGAAATCCAAATTGCATGTCCAAACAAAACTTCAACTTCAAATCATCATGATTTCAAATCATGTCCAAACAGCTCCTTAGTATCCGAGGATCGGTGTACTTTTTTATTTTTTAAGTTAATCCCGCCTTGCAGTGGCAGGAGGTTTGACATGGACCCATATCCTGTGTATTAGTAGCCAAAAAGCAAGTACATACATGGAAGGGGAAGAAATGAAATCTTCACTAAAATACTCTATTGCCAAAAGAAACCCAAAAAGACGTAAAATGGAAGCAATTCCAAGCTTTTAGAGTGCAATTCCAATTTTAAAGAACCATTTGTGGTATGACTCGACAGTCAGAAACAATGCCAAGAATCATAATCATAATAGATTAATAGCTAAATAAGGTTCAAAAATTGGAAGGGTATGAATTGTTGCATTACACTCTAGCGTTTTTCTGGGAAAATGTTGCACAACATTCAGTATTGCTTCAACTTAATTACGATCGAGCCTTATGTGTGAACACCAGAACTTCATTAGCATGCCTAAGTGGGGAACAGAAAAAAGAGAACTAGATACGGACACTGCAATCTTATAGCTGTATTTTAATATATCAAAAGTTGCAACTGCACTAGAATTACAAGAAATGTTGCACTTCAAAATTTTAAGTTTAGCAAGGCAAAATATGCTGAGAGGATTAAGATTTTATCATTTGTCAACATTTACCAACGTCGCTCTTCGTGGTTTATCTGTCTTTACATTATCAAACTCACAGCTTGAGTGTCCCATCCGCAAAAAAAACTCTCTTCATTGCGCACACAACACGGTAGCCACCTTGAAATGTTAAGTGGTCTATCGGTTGCCACAGAGTTTGATGCTGCAAAATCAGTAGTAATAACACTTCTCTAAGCTGCATATGGGATAGTAGCATCACCAAATCTTATTTTTCGCCCAGAAGAGGAGAATAACAACTCCAACGACAATAGCGACCGGAGCCCATTTCCGAATCAAAGCCTAAAGTTAATGAAGATATGAGTCAGTATATTAAAGTACTTGCAAATAAGAAAATAAAAGAAGCATATTCATTAAGACAGGAGGCAACACCATCCACATTTGATGTACATGACTGCATCGCTATGCTAGTCTATGTTGCTCGGACTCTTGAAAAGATGCCATCATGCGTGTCGGATCCTCTAAAGGTACTGGTTTTTTTGGAGGATTCGACACGGGTGGGGCAATATTTTCGGAGAGTCCGAGCAACATATTTGCTAGTGCATGAATTTAACATTCAGCTCTCAGTCATTAAGTGCATTTGTTTTTTTTTTTTGTTTTTTTTCGATTTGAATCTTAAACATTCAAATTTCAATAATTAAGTGCATTTGTTTTTTAGATTTGAAACTTAATCATTCAAATCTCGATTACAAGTGCATTTGCTTTTCTATTTTAATTTCACCAGTTATCTGTCTGTAGATCTGAATGATTAAAACATATACCAAAATCTTGACAGAATTGAGATACTATCCATTATCAACTACCACCGCAGTCAATCACCACAGTCAGCCGTCACCACTACTAACCACCATTTACAATCATCACCATTGACCACTATTACCATAACCACCAATTACTACTGACAATCACCATCAGTCACCATTATATATCGCCAACCACCGTTATCGGTCACCACCACCATTAGCTATTACTATTGTACACCACAATTATCAACTGCCACCACCAACTACCACCAACAACTACTGCCACCGTTAACCAATACTGTCAACCACCATTACCACTAGCAACTACCCATAATCACCACCACCCCAGTCGACACCCACAACCACCACCATTAGCCATCACCACCATCAACCACCATAGAGTTTTATTAGTTAGTTGATATATTATTAGTTAATGAGTTTTAATAAAGATATTTGTTATATATTTATATGTTGAGAAAACAAACAATCCTAATTATTTAATATTTAATACAACATTTTACTATTCAGATGTGTCTTCAGATTCAAATGCCAGAATCTTAATAGAAACAAACGGGATCTAGAACTAGAACTAGAAATGAGCAAAATTTCATTGCTATTTTCTGTTGTATGTCCTAGTCTAAGCACAGATGAGGACTACACTATTTTGAAGTGCAATGGCATGAAACAAAAGTCATAGTTGGTGATACATCATGGTTAAACATTTCTCCATCCTATTTCTTAACCACAGGCCTCCAAATATTCCGTTCAACAGTAGAAAATTTCCATCCACAATCAACTGGACATATCGAGCCCCATAATCTTCTATGGTGACATCCTACATTATATGCATCTGTGTTTGCATCAGAAAGTAAAGAATGACTCCCAAGTTTCATGTTAAATCCTTCTACATCACCATTTTACATTCCAACCGATGAAAAGTAGAAAGCACATTTTCGGCCAAGAATATGATCATATCATCTCAAAATTTCCATGACACTAACCTGACGATTTAAGTCTCTTGCTTTATCAGCATATATGCGGGATTCTGACGTCAAGCGACTGGACATCTGACTGACCTCTGCATAATTTCATATTTGAACAATCAAATCTCTACTGTCAAACATAAACAATTGGAGATAATACAATGAACATAAGGGTGAAAAAAGAGGGAAAACCAACTACATAAAAAATGATACATCATAGAAAGAGTATTGCTGATCTATACTAAAACTATGAGTCCTGTGAGTTATGACTGACAGAAAAGTGTACAAGTGCTTTTGGATTTATATCAATCAATCAACTATCCCTCAATTCCAAATGAGTTGGGTAAACGATATGAATATCTGTACTGTTCCGCTTTATTCAGATGTATTTCATTCCAGCTGCCCCTCTGAATTTCTCACCCCTCTGAATTTCTCAAAACAAAACAATAATAATAAATAAAAACTAAATACGTTAATGATGTCTTTTAAGACAATTAATAGTTCTCTAAAGCTAGAGGTAGTCTATATCTCACTTTACCACTAAACGGACTTACAAGTCTCTAACTAGAATAAAAGGACTCCTTACAAACACATGATCTAATGAAAGTATAACATCAATGATAGTTAAAAGTTTAATGAGGAAGTGCTAACATCGACAAACGAAACTTTGCACATATTATTAGAAGGTAATGAGTTCAGGCAAACATTGGAATGAGAAACTTACGATCCAACTTTTCACCAACACCTAAAACTTCTTGTACATTTCGAGTCATTATCTGATGAACTTCGTAAAGTTCATCATTCAACTTTGTAATATTGCGCTGAGTTCTGCTGTCCTGGTACAGTTTCTTCGTCTTCTGTATGAATGTATCTTTTTGAAACAAGAAAAATACGAATTGCAAGAAGAAAGATTAGTATTCAACAGAAGACCAATTAGAAATTATAACAGCGCATACCAAAGGCAAGACCATACCAAATTTAATAAAAGCATAGGGCCTAGCAGCAGTTTCAATTTGACTCCCATTGACACGCTCAAACTCATTCTTAAGGTCTTCCAGGTATTGAAAAGCAAGTTTCTTGGGATAAGAGCGATCACACATTGTCAAATAACAAACACGGCCTTCAATGTTATAACTGAGGGAACCAGTTAAGAGAGAAACTAAATCCCCAGAGGGAACCTTTCTTTTAGTGTCAAACAAGCTGTGCTAAGTAAATCTATTTCAGAAAGGAAAGAGTAGAGGAGCAAATTATAACTTGGAAAGCAAACCATCTATGAGTTACTGTTCAATAATCATACTTCCATCTACAAGATTGATGCTGCTATGTAATCCAGAAAATGAATAACATATGCATCCAAGATCAGATGTCATTCAAAATACTACTTTAGATTGAGAAAGGAATTATGGTAAAAGAGAAAGGAGAGGGATATATCGTAAGAGAAATAAGTCACCAATATGAAAAGGGAAACGATCAGTCTTGGTTCATCAAAAGCATTAAACCAAAACCATCCTTCATCCCTTTGGCTATTTTGTGGGTACTTTGGAAGGATCAAGGCAGCATTTTAAGGAGTGGAAAATGACTTTGTACAAAAGAGGGCCTTTCTTCTGTTTCTTGTTCATTTTTGGTCCGCCCGTGATGTTTCCATTAATAGAATCGATTCAATGTTATATGTAGAGAACCATATTTTGTGCAAAATCATGTATGTTTGTATAACAGTTGTATACCAATAACTTTCCCAGCACATTCACAAGTTTGTGAATTTATCAAAGGCAAAAAAAAAAAAAAAAAAAAAAAAGAATGAGGGAAAAAATCATGGAGCAGCCCTCTCTAGTTATCCTACTTCAGCTTATATCATGAAAACTCCTAGTTCCCTAAATTTTGCAACACTAACTGCAAATGCTAAGCAATCCACTCAAGCATATACCAAATCGCAGTTCCCCCACAACCTGTGCTGATTATAACAGCAATAAAGATAACACCAAAAGTTGGCAAATAAATCAAAAGAGGGGCGGGGGGAGGATGGATAACCCGCACTAGGCAAGCCCCGTGCGATGAGGTCGACCCATAAGGCAAATCCCCTGTTGTCGTAGGCAGGGGTTTTCGAACCTGAGACCTCCATTATGAAAGCCCCATGCTCAACCAATTGAGCCACCCTTGCGGGTAAAATTGCTACACATCTTAATCTTGACTATGAGTAATTCACTGAAGCGATTTGGAGATGACCACTTTGTTACTTAACTTGTACCCATCTCACAAAATAAAATGGAAAAAATAACTCCGTACTCTGAGAAACTTCGTTAAGCATTGAGACGAGAGATGTAAACACACCAGGAACATTGAAACATATGTTGATACAAAATACAAGGATACTGGAAAACATAAGGCCCAGTTTCTACAGACATCCTTGATGCATCAATCTGGCCCATAGAGAGGTTCTTGAACAAGGACTTGGCTTGCTGTTTGTAGAAATCTGCATCCGGAACATCACGGCCATCATCCAGTCCCTCAGCTAAAGGAAGACCATCAGTCACACGAGCAATCATAGTCAACTTCACCATCTTGCTTTCACAAGCATACAACTACAACAAACACAATATGGTAAGAGTTAAATTTGCAGATTTGAAGTGGGAAATATTACAGATATGTTCATACTTTCTGTTATTTGGAATGGATTCCAACAAGGCCTTTTTATGAAACTTTCCAGCTTTCGGCTCCAATAAGTCCAGGTCTTTTTCAAGAGTAAGAAAGATAGTGAGTAGCTTCTTTTATCTTTTAAATGATTTTGGAATCCTATGACCTCTGCTCTCATTCGGAGACTAACACTTCAATCCATCAGTGGATCATTGTTAGAGATATCTATTTGACCAATTCAAAACAAATGACTAATACAGGAAATAACAAAATTTTATGCTTAATGTCTTCAGAGAGTAATAAATCAAAGACTCGCAACTTCTATGTTACTCAAAATAAATCATTCAAAGATTTTGAAGACATTCTATATTTCTATTAAATTTTCTCAAACTCCTCAATGCAAGAAAAGATGGTCTGCAATGTAGAGACTGTGAATAGAAAAATTGATATTCCTGAGGGAATTAGAGGAGGAGATTGACATTAAATTGATAGAACGATTCAAATGTGCAGAGTAAATTGAAAAATTATATTGTTCAGATTTTGGACTTTTTATCACTCGTTCACTCAGACTTTGCACTGAGCAGTCCAACAAGCTTCTGATGTCCTCTCGTTCCTACTTTCCACAAATGATAATTACTTATGCATTATGCCCTGTTGAATGCAACTTTCCTTTAACCTATGAGCATGTCTGGCACCTGCCCCAAATGAAGCAGCTTTTCCTGCCCCTATTGTCCTTTGTATCAGTTACCCATAGGAAAGAACAAGATATGGTCAATTCAAAATTTTCACGAAAGCAAATTCACCCCTGGCATGTTGAAGCTATTTAAGGATTCTTAAAAGGGATTCACCCCACAACAGTTTCCACTTTGAACTTATCAAAGACCTACTAAGGAGCCGTTTGGACATGATTTGAAACCCTAAATCATGCCTTCTTGGATGATTTGGGATTTCATGTCATGACATGAAACCATGAGATGAAATCGCATGTCCAAACACTGATTTCATCTCATGGTTTCAAATCGCATGTCCAAACGCCTACTAAAATGAGCTATATATACCACAAATGTGGTTTCATGAAAGAACCCACCCAACAAGGGTGCGTTAGCTATGATGAACTTCATTAAACCTATATTCCTCAAATACTACTCAATTGACAAAGTGCATCCACTACAAACTGATTCGGTCAAAAACTAAGTTATCGTCATTAGAGTTACATTAAGTCCTGGAATTTAAAGAACCTCTACATTGCTTTAAAAGTCAAACTATATGGTGTTGGAATGAAGTGGGTCCAGATATAGCAGAATGAACATAGATCATTCATAGAACCAACCCTAAATCCTTTGACGTTGAAAATGTTTTCTTGGAAAACTAAGTGGGTTTCTTACTTATTTTAACGTGTTTGGTAAGTAAGCAAGAAAATATTATCCCAAGAGCATTTATACGTAATCTAGCAAAACACTATGTGTGTGAGATAGGGTAGGGAGTTGGTGTTTGGGGGTGGGTGGGGAGGAGTAAATAAAATTGGAATGACATTTGTGGAAATTGTTTCATTTAAGGAACTTGTTTTCCTAGGCAACAAAATTTCCAAAACATTTTGACCATCCAAACATGGAAACTTTTTTCCAGAAAATGTTTTCCTCCATACCAAACACACCCTGAGGCGTACTAATTCAAGAAACACAACATTGTGAACTCAATTGCAGAAAAATTATATTTAGATCATAGACACATTTGCAAATGCAACCAAACTTTTCACCCCTGCAATAAAATTAACTTACACAAGTTCCATAACACACAAGTGACCAATACTTTCAATTTCTATTTCTATACTCACATAAATGCAATTGAAGTTAAATATGGGATAGATCAAATTACCAATGATACGCCTATTGACTCTTAACTCTGTATGCTGGTGGATCCAAATACTTCCCGATCTGCAATTTGTATTGAATAGAGTTGATTTTTGTGTGATAGTTTTGTAATTAATATTTACACGATTTGCACAGATTTGGGAGTAAAAGCGAATAAAGCGTTTTTTTTTTTTTTTTTAAAGTGAAAAAGCGGTTTATACAATTACACCTAGGCAAAAGCTGTCCTCTTTGTAATATATATATATTTCTATTATATATAAGCATGGAAGGAGGACTAACACAGCTTCCCATGCTTGTACCAACAGCTTTGCAAATTGTACACTCCATGAATGCTTATACTAAAAGCTATATAACTTGTACTCTTTAACCAACTACTTTTTTATCTCACGTGGACATATGTCATAGTACTTAATGTTTATTCTCTTCTCATATATACACATATGCATTTATTTATTTCCTCCGTGCATTTTTACTTATTCACTTTTGAGTTTTCTTAATAAATCTCACGTAGACATATGTTATAAGATCGAATATTTATTCTCTTCTTTACTTGGGTAAATTACTTGACTTTTCACGTTCTTTAAAAATTAATAAATAAGACTCCCCTTCGTTCCATATTACTTGGCCACATTACTATATACTTACATTCTTTAAGAATTAATAAATGGAGTGCTCCCTTCGTCCCATATTACTTGTCTACATTACTAAAAATATATGTCTATTTTTCTATTCTATATGCACTTCAATTATAATTCTCCGAGACATTTATTTTCTCCATGTACTTGTACTTGTTCAATTTTGACTTTTCACGTTTTTACTGAATATTTATTCTTTTCTCATGTATAGAAGTATGCAGTTCAATTTTAATTCTCCTACACAAATTTATTTTCTCCGTGCACTTTTACTTGTTTATTTTTGGCTTTTCAAATTCTTTAAGAATTAATAAATCCCACGGGGACATATGTCATAGTACTGAATATTTATTCTCTTCTCATGTATTTACGTATGCACTTCAATTTTAATTCTCCGACATATATTTATTTCCTCCGTGCACTTTTACTTGTTTACTTTTGACTTTTCACGTTTTTGCTAAATATTTATTCTCTTCTCATGTATACATGCATGCACTTTAATTTTAATTCTCCAACACATATTTATTTCCTCCGTGCACTTTTACTTATTCACTTTTGACTTTTCACGTTCTTTAAGAATTAATAAATGAAGTATTTCCTCCGTCCCATATTACTTGACTTTTCACGTTCTTTAAGAATTAATAAATGAAGTACTCCCTCCGTCCCATATTACTTGGCCACATTATTATACTTGACTTTTCACGTTCTTTAAGAATTAATAAATGAAGTACTCCCTCCGTCCCATATTACTTGGCCACATTATTATACTTGACTTTTCACGTTCTTTAAGAATTAATAAATGAAGTACTCCCTCCGTCCCATATTACTTGGCCATATTATTATACTTGACTTTTCAACGTTCTTTTAATAAAGTATCTCTCGTCCCATATTACTTGGCTTTGTACTTTTAACCAACTACTTTTTTATCCCACGTAGACATATGTTATAGTGCTTAATATTTATTCTCTTCTCATGTATGCACTTATTTATTTCCTCCGTGCACTTTTACTTGTTCGCTTTTGACTTTTCACGTTCTTTAAGAATTAATAAATCCCACGTAGACATATATTATAGTATTGAATATTTATTCTCTTCTTTACTTGGGCAAATTACTTGACTTTTCACGTTCTTTAAGAATTAATATATGAAGTACTCCCTTCGTCCCATATTACTTAATCACATTACTATACTTGACTTTTTACATTCTTTAAGAATTAATTAATAAATGAAGTACTCCCTTCGTCACATATTACTTGGCCACATTACTATACTCGACTTTTCACATTCTTTAAGAATTAATAAATGGAGTACTCCCTTCGTCCCATATTACTTGGCTACATTACTAAAAATATATGTCTATTTTTCTATTATATATTTTTCTTTATTTCTATTTTTCATTATATATAAGTGCGGTAGGGGTACGAACACAGCTGCCCCCACTTGCACAATGAGCTTCACAAATTATACACGCATTGAATGCTTGAATCATGAGCTATAAAACTTGCACACTTTATTCAATTATTTTTATATCCCACGTAGATATATGTCATAGTACTTAATATTTATTCTCTTCTCATGTGTAGACGTATGCAGTTCAATTTTAATTCTCCTACACAAATTTATTTCGTCCGTGCACTTTAATATGTTCACTTTTGACTTTTCACATTCTTTAAGAATTAATAAATCCCACGTGGATATATGTCATAGTACTGAATATTTATTCTCTTCTCATGTATACAAGTGTACACTTCTATTTTAATTCTCCGACACATATTTATTTCTTCCGTGCACTTTTACTTGTTCACTTTTGACTTTTCATGATTTTGCAAGTGCGGTGGGGGTACGAACACAGGTACCCCTACTTGCACAATGAGCTTCACAAATTGTACACGCATTGAATACTTGTACCATGAGCTATATAACTTGTACACTTTATTCAATTTTTCATTATATATAAGTGAGGTAGGGGTACGAACACAGCTGCCCCACTTGTACAATGAGCTTCACAAATTGTGCACGCAATGAATGCTTGTACCATAAGCTATATGACTTATACATTTTATCCAACTATTTTCATATCCCACGTAGACAGTGGCGGAGCCACACTATGCCGAGGGTGTTCATCCAAACCCCCTCGGCGGAAAAAAATACTATTTTTACAAGGTTAAAATTATTTTTTATGTATATATAGTAGACGTTGAACCCCCTTAGGCTTCTTCGTATGTTTACTTTTTTATATTTTGAACCCCCTTGGCGGAAATCCTGGCTCCGCCACTGCATGTAGACATATGTCATATTACTTAATATTTATTTCCTTCTCATGTATAGACTTATGAACTTCAAATTTTAATTCTCCTACACAAATTTATTTTGCTCGTGCACTTTAATATGTTCACTTTTGACTTTTCATATTTTTTAAGAATTAATAAATTTCACGTGGGTATATGTCACAAAGATCGAATATTTATTCTCTTCATGTATACACGTGTGCACTTCTATTTTAATTCTCCGATACATATTTATTTCGCTCGTGAACTTTTACTTGTTACTTTTGACTTTTCACGTTTTTGCTGAATATTTATTTTCTTCCCATGTTTCTAATATATATAAGTGCCTTGGGGGTACGAACACAGCTGCTCAAACTTGTACCAAAAACTTCACAAATTGTACACTTTTGACTTTTCACATTCTTTAAGAATTAATAAATCCTACGTGGATATATGCCATAGTACTGAATATTTATTCTCTTCTTATGTGTACAAGTATGCACTTCTATTTTAATTCTCCGACACATTTATTTTCCCCGTGCACTTTTACTTGTTCACTTTTGACTTTTCACGTTTTTGCTTAATATTTATTTTCTTCCCATGAGCTTCACAAATTGTACACGCAATGAATGCTTGTACCATGAGCTATATAACTTGTACACTTTATCCAATTATTTTTATATCCCACGTAGACATATGTCATAGTACTTAATATCTATTCCCTTCTCATGTATAGACGTATGCACTTCAAATTTTAATTCTCCTACACAAATTTATTTCGTCCGTGCACTTTAATATGTTCACTTTTGACTTTTCACATTCTTTAAGAATTAATAAATCCCACGTGGATATATGTCACAGTACTGAATATTTATTCTCTTCTCATGTATACACGTGTGTACTTCTATTTTAATTCTCCGACACATTTATTTCCTCCGTGCACTTTTACTTGTTCACTTTTAACATTTCACGTTTTTGCTGAATATTTATTTTCTTCCCATATTTCTAATATATATAAGTGGCTTAGGGGTACGAACACAGCTGCCTAAACTTGTACCAAAATCTTAATAAAATTGTACACGCAATGAATGCTTGTAGCATAAGCTATATAACTTGTACACTTTATCCAACTATTTTTTAATCCCATGTGGACATTTCTAATATGCCATAGTACTTAATATTTATTCCATAGACGTATGCACTTCAATTTTAATTCTCCGACACATTTATTTTCTCCGTGCACTTTTACTTGTTCACTCTTGACTTTTCGCGTTCTTGAAAAACATAATATGTGTGTGTCCAAATTACTTGTTCATTTATAAAACCAAAATAAAATTAACCCTTTATAATAAATATTCTTGAAAATAGTCTATTGGAGAGAGACTATGACAAATTGTCTAAGTGGGATAAAAAAGTAGTTGGTTAAAGTGTGCAATTTATATAACTTTTGGTACAAATTTGCATTGCTATTGTTCATCCTCTTTTCACGTGTAAAGTATTAAGAAAGAAGGAAAACCCGTTTTCCTTCTTTGTCAATACTTTACTTATCTTACTCTCCTTTGCATTCTCTGATTATTGTTTCTTTACATTTATAAAATGTATTACTTTATAGTTCATTTCGGAATTAAAATTTGGTGATTTACGATATAACATATCACATTTCTAATATGTCATAATACTTAATATTTATTCCATAGACGTATGCACTTCAATTTTAATTATCCGACATATTTTTTTCCTCATATTTTTCAATTAATTTAATAAAAATATTTTATTAGTTTTGATTTTAAAAAATCCAATATATACAACAATGGTTCTTATGTTTGGATTTGAACAGTTAATTGATTGAGATTGATATCAACTTGTCGATATACATATAAGATATTAAACAATTTAAAAATCTAAAATCAAAATATTAATTTTCCTTCACCTTCTTACTAATTTTTTTTCTTCACATTGATGAACAACTTTTATTGTCACGATTATGAAATTTTTTTAAAAATTATTTACAAAATACAAACCTTAAAGACAGGCTAATTAAAGTGAATAAACATGTTCGGTCCGTGCATCGCACGGGCATATATGGCTAGTATATGAGAGAGAACTTCAAGTTTTTGTAGTCCTCACGGGGGCATTTTAGGTATTTTATGTTTTTATACTTTGAAGTTTGTCTTATTTGATGTTGTTGTGGTAAATAATTTTTTTTCGCTGTCTGTTGGACAAATCATCATGGGACACTTAGTAAAGACTTTTCAATTCTTTGTGCACATGAATTGATTTTTCTCTTTTAACAGAGAATCGGTTCATGATTAACTTAAATATTCTAATGAATTTTATGTAAACTAACCAATTTTTCTCTACTATTAAAATTAATAAGACAGTAACTTACTTTCGTATGAGAAGAATTATAATTTATAGTATTTTGTCGTATAGTTTTCAAGTATCTAAATTTTCATTTATAAATTGATCTAATCAAAATTAATTTGGTTCCAAATATTAGTTAAATTTACTCTCGAACAACTAGACGTGACAAGTATTTTGAAATGAAGAGAGTACAATTAGAACTTTTATTTTCTAATTATAATTTTAGGTCATACTTTAAAAATTGATTGAATTTTGTGCGTAGTAATAATGTCGGAATATGCATATGCGGGCAAACACAAGTAATAAATAAAGATTTCACTTGGGTAAGTTCTCAATTAAAATAAAACACAAATAACTTATAACATTGTTAAATATTTTTAAAATGTAAATCTTAGTCCTTCCGTCTCAATTTAAAAAGGGGTTTCAAAGTATGAAAGTTGATTAATTTAATTTTATGTGCACATTCTTTTAACATAAATTTTACCTAACAAATGATTACGTTGAAAGGCGAACTATAACGTGTCATGTTCATGTGTATATTTGAAAATGTTTAAAAAATTATATTTATAAGAAAATATATAGTTAACTGTCCAAATGGCAATAATCCTTAAAAGTTGCAAAAGAAAGAAAAATTTCACATTTTTTTAGTGTCTAATTTTTTTTTTTTTTTTTTTTTTTTTAACTTATTTAGGAAAAACCGTTAACTTCCTTTTGGAAGGTTAAACAAAATTTATAAAGGAAGAAAAAAAGTATTTTCATATACTTTTCAAAAAATAATTCTGTTGTTTAATTTGAAGGAACGCTGAAAAGTATTTTGCAGTACCAGAACTTGTAATCATCTAGCTTAAAATTCTAAATTTATTCATAAGTTAACTTCATTGATTTCATCATATTTCAAATATTTGTAGCATTAAATATTTTTGATGTTACTTGAATATCGTAATATTATTTTTTGCAAAAACAAAAGTGTAATAGCTAATATGAGTTAATTCAAAAAAAAAAAAAAACATATGACGTTCTACATATGATAAAGCTTAATTTGGATAATTAGAGATTATAGTCTCAAAAACTTTCAATAAAATAGAAAATGAAAGAGCTATTGTGTATGCATTAATTTGAAAAGAAATTAAAATCTACAATATAAACTAAACAATGTTCTCTTGTAACTTTCAAATATTTTCCATGCTCTAATATTTTAGAAATCTTGAAGAGGCGTCGAATTGATGTAACAAAAATAAAAAAGTAAATAGAAAATGAAAAAGATAACTAGAAATATAATTTTTAATATTGGTTTGGGCCCAGGCTTAGCACGGGAAAATGCCACTACTAGAACTAAGAATATTTTGAGAAAAGACTTGATGATACCTTAAGTTTTAGGAATGTTCAACTTACCCCCTTCATATGTAAGAAAAAGGTTAAATATATCCCTCGTTATACTTTCAGTTCAAATATACTCCTCCCGTTATATTTTGGCACAAAATGTAATGGGTTGGGTCATACATGTGGGTTTCTAAAGGAATCAGGTATTTAAAATTAGGGGTGCGTCATTTGATTATGGGCTTTACAAGTGTCCCTCTGTTAAAATTAAGGGCAAGTTTGTGTCACAATATAATGGGAGGGGTATATTCAGACCAAGAATATAACGGAAGTACGTATATTTAGTCCGAAAGTATAATGAAGGGGGTATATTTAAACTGTTTTTGATAGTACAGGGGTATATTTGACTCTTTTCCGGAATATAAATGGTTCTTTATGTTTGTAGAAGGAGACAATGTTTAATCATATTTTTTAGGGAAAATTTCAGAAATATACAAGTTAGTAACTTACATTGCAAAAAATAGCCTAAAACTTACATTACAAAAAATAGCCCAAAATATACAAACATATACAGACATATACAAACATATATAGACATATACAAACATATACCAACACTTATACCAACATATCTATATCTATCTATATATTATTATTAAAAAGCGGATAGTTTGCAATAGAATTGTGACAAGTGGTAGCACAAGAAAATGCCATGTGTTAATTTTAGGACAAAAATTAGGTATTTAGTTAATAATTAGTTAATCTTTTGAATTGAATTCAAATCTACTGATTTACAATTTAAAAAATATAAAATTATATTAAAAGGGACGTGCTCCAAAATATTAGAGCCAACCATAACCGCAATCATCCAATATGGGCTGAGCACGTTCTAGGTTGCGAATGTTCTTTTCTTTTCATTCTTCTCTTTTTTTTTTTTTTTTTTTTTTTTTTGTGTCAAATACATGCTGCTATTGTGTAGTTACTTTCTTATTTGGTTACTTAGTAAAAAAAATTATAGCATGTTTTTTCCTTTCTTTTCAAGTCACGTTAGATATTTTCCTCAATTTTGTATATTTGAATGTAAGTTTTTAAAAAAATGAATTTAAGAATTAACTAAACTCTCAATCGTGCCCTAAATTTAAGCTCCATTTACTTCTTTTTATATTGAATTGAATTACTAAATCCATATCTAATTGAGATTTTTGAATTTGAAACTGATTATAACTTCTCCACAAGGTTTTACTGCTTTAAAACCCACGTTTTTTGGCTCCTTCTTTATAGCAACTAAAACACAAATTTTTATCAACACTAACCAATTGAAGTTTTTTAATTTGAAAATGATTACAATTTAGAGCTTTATTATTAGGGATAATCAAGTTATAAACCACGCGATATATGCTTCTTTTTAAAAAAGAAGTTATTATCTTTTTGGATTAGTAAAACAAATAAATAAATAAAGTTCTGTAGTTGATAAACCTAACTATGATTTTAAATTAGGAACAGTTACAACTTTTAAAAATTTAAATTTTAATAAATAAGTTAGTGATTTAGGTATTTTCTTAGTTCCATTTTATTTTGGTCTAGCGATTTAGTCCAAAAATAATTATCTAATATTTTTATCGTTATACTTATTCTTATCTAAAAAATGGTGACAAAAAGAGAAATAAACAAAAAGACAAAAAAATAAATAAACAAAATTATCCTTAGCTAACCAAACCTGCACGCCACCAAAAGCTCGGAAAATTCGCCCCACCAGCACGTCCCTTCCCCCATTTTCCCTCATCACGTAGCACACTCACACACACGTCCTACACTACACACACATGCACATAATGCACGACCATCACCTGCACTCTGCTTAAGGATGCCAAACAGTTCTTCAAGGTTGCAGATACTTATAGAGGTTTGTACAGTATCAGCATTCCCAAAGTACAAGATTTTTATAATTCTACTGAATTTTTATTTGTCATGTTGTATATATATCATCGACTTGGTCTTTAAATTTCTTCATATTACTCAGTTGTCTTCTCTTCTTTGTTAGTATTTATTTTACTAGCTAATTGATTGATTAATCATTAAATTTAACTTTTTCCTTTTTATTTCTACCAAAAGGTATCAATCCAACGGACACGAGGAAACTAAAATAAAATACAAGATTGCAAGCAAAATGGATCCGGCGAAAACCATCAGGTAAAGTGTATTGGCATAGATAAGAAATTTACATTATTATTATTATGTGTTTAAGATTTTTGTACTGTTTATTTCTGTTTATGTCGATCCACTTTTCACCAATAGTAAGATTTCAGTTGCTATACATAGTATATATTCTTTCATTCTTTATATTATATTATTTCTAACAGTTTATAGAAATATACAAGGAATAAGACTTTCTTGAACTTTGCAATTTATATATGGAGTATTAGTCCTGTACCCATTCTTTAGTACAGGCATGAAGATAGTAACAACATTAGCTTCATGTATAGCTCATCACACAACAAATTGATCTTGCCTACTAAACTTATTCTTTTTCGCTTGAGCATTTTAACACCTTTATTTTGTTACCGTAGCAAAATGACGTGTTTGTATCAGAATTAAAAAAGAACTTGCAAGAGAATATCAAAATTTGATTAAAAGTTGACTGTAGCAAGATGACGTGTTTGTATCTAGATAGCATTATACTTGATGTACGAAAAGGATAATTAGGATCTTAAAATTCTAGCCTTTCAAATACATACTTGATATACATATTATTTTAAGAAATTCTTATTCTATTTCTAACATCTTATTAATTGGCAGTCTTTTTGAGTTGTAAAATTTAAAGATTCAACGTTTTAACCTCTTATATACATAAATCAACCTTAATTTTTCTTCTCAAAGTTATCACTGGCCGCCATGGCATTTTTCAAGAGTTATTTCTTCTCCTATTATTGTTATATTGATTACTAGCTCTATTCATGCATATCGAATTCTTCACATTGAGCCTTATATTTGTGTCGAATGAAATTATATATATATATAGATACATAATAAAGTCTCTTAATCAATTATATTTATTTTTTGTTTACTTTTTATCCCTTCTCATAATAGAGGACATATAAATTGTAAATATAGATGGTTTAATTTTATTATTTTTAAAATTCTCAGACTAGGAAATTGCAACAATTATCTATTATTTACTTAAATATATAGCTATATGTAAAAATATACAAACAAAAAAAAAATAGTATTCTTATAAGTTAAACGTGTCAGCTTTTTTTTTTTTTTTTTTTTTAAAAAAAAAAAAATTGCTCAAAGTCGTAGGGGAATTTGTTCTATTGAAGACCTCTTCATGTTTTATCAAAGTCTTTTATGTCTCAAGATTAATAAAAAGTAAAAAAAAACACTTCATAAAATTTAAGGCCCCGTTTGTCCATAGATACCAAAAAAAAAAAAAATTCACTTTTTTTTGGAATTTTGGAGTTGGAGTTGTGTTTGGCCATAGTTTTTGAAATTGTAGTTTTTGGTGAAATGTAGTTGTAAAAAAGTGAAATTTTTTGAAAAACAAATTTTTTGAGTTTTTGGTATTCCGGAATACAACTTCAAGTTGAATTCAGAATTCTCATGACCAAACGCTGATTCCGAAAAAAATTAAAAAAAAATCCGGAATAAAGTGAATAATTCTTATGGCCAAACGGGGGCTTAGTCAAACTTTTATCTTATTGAATCATTTCATATTTATTTTGTGGTTATTAGTGGATATTTAACATGTTATTTGCAAACAAAAAAAAAAAAATCTTCTCTATTTAAAGCATGTAGATTGCAAGATTGATATGATGAAATATTTTTTCCCTATGGTACATATCTGTTTGCAAATTTTTGGCTTCAATTCTAAAGTTAATTTCAATAATATCATTTTGTATCCGATCTTACATTATGAGTCACTGCAAAATTTATATTAGAAGGATGTCATAAAACAAAAATAGAGAAAACATTATACTTTATGGATATCAAACAATTGAATTACTTTGAAAGTTAGGAAGTTTTATTGACAAATCGACAAAGAATATAAAAGATCAAGATGTGATTATTCATTATGTATTATATTGTAATTCTAATAAATTTTGTGTATTTTTGAAATTTGGTCTAATAGTCTATAACATAAATTAATGATAAAAGAACCACACAAAGAAAACAATGAAGAGTACATAAAAATCAGGAAGAACATGCGAAATTTTTTATTGCGTGAACAAGTTCTCATTAAAAATAATATGTGAAGTAAAAATGATGACGTAAAAATAATTATACAATTGGTGCTAAGTATATTTAATATAGAATGATAATTATACATATTCATAAAAATGTCAATCTCCGTTAACAAGTGTGTCTTAAATTCGTGTTGATGGAATGGACAAATATTAAAGGTACACACTACACATTGCTTCTGAGATAGTAAAATATTCAATTTTTAAGTTTTAAATTTTTTAATTTAATTTCTATTATATAAAATTAGTTAGGATGTTGAGGGTTTGGTTTAGAATATATAGCTATATCGGTGGAGTTGATCTGTGGAAAAATTAGATCCTGATAACTTCACCAGTCAGATGCATTATTAAATCATCGAAGTTGTTTTTGTACTATCTATATTTTTGGTGCAAAAAAAAATTCTATTATTTGTATAGGTATAAACGGTTGAATCTAAACTATTTGGAATCTCGAATATTGAAAACACAATTTATTTCAAATGTGTGGATTAAGAAATTTTACGAAATTTTTTACGATGATGGTGGCATTAGATAAATTAGAAAATTGAATTGTCAGCATCACTATGATTTTTAAGATGAATTTAAATTTTCTGCGGTACAACTTCTTCTATGTTATTACGATGTTGTGTTAGTATAGTTTCTTAATCTGTTAACAGTATTCAAAATGATAAGAACACTCATACTAGTAGGTATTAATAAAGCAAAAGCATGCATTAGTTATGCGGTTTATATATGAATAAGTAATGCAGAAATTACGATGCATGAATTATATTTTTAGATGTTTGTTGTATTAGATATTAATGTACATTATATAGTTTTTAAATATAATATTTATTTATAATTACTGGTTTTGTCTCTAATAAATCGAGAAGAGGAAGAGTCTAGCAGCATCAACATTTCCATTCTTGCTCTCCAAAGGGTAAAATTTTCATTTAGTATTTTGTCCATGTATTACTAATCCGTCTATAAGTTATTCCATATAAAATAATACGTAAATTAACTCATAACTTATAATTGTTTTATTTATGTTGGATCGTAAAGTGATAACCAAACATGGTACTTGGTGTGCTAAATTTTATACTACAAAACAACTAAAAAAGCTACCAAACATGGTATTGTCTATGCTAGTACAAATATATAAGAAGGCAGAAAGAGAGAGAGCGAGAGAGAGTGAGAGAGAGAAAAGTTTGGGTCATTTTTTGTAAGAATTAAAAAATGGGTCAATTTTGGTAGCATTGTTGTCCCAATTAACATACAGTGTAATTTTCTCTATTTTTTATATCAAAATTGAGAAGACTCTAAGCCTAAAGTTGAACTAAGAAAATGCCCATAAAAAAATAATTAACCATTTTGTTCTTCACATAAAAAAAAAAAATAAAAAAAAAGAGAAAAACTTCTATTAAATGTATTTTATTTATTACACTAGTCAACTAATTCGCGCTTTGCGCGGTTAAAAATAAAAACAAATCACAAAATAATTTCTCATAATTTCAATGAGATATAAAGGATTAAAAAAAAAAAATTATTGTCAAATCCCATATGTGTGTTTGTGTAATGTCTTATTTACTACTATGTAATTTTTTCCTAAGTGCTATGTATAACAAAAATGTTATGTTACTTTTCTGCAATAAAGTAGAACAACAACGTTGTTTCACAAAAAAGATAATATAAAAGTTACGATACAACTTAAGCCTTATTATTCAATTGGGAGCAGTTTTTAAGTACTAACCTATAATAACGTATCTACTAGAAACAATTTTCATATCTCTAAATAGTTAATTGGTGTGTATCTAACTATTTATACTATAAAATCTCCACAGCATTCGATATCTAAAAAACTAAATAAGTGCATGAACGGGGAACCTGTATCTTCAAGTCGAACCATCTTGGTTTATGAAATGGAATTTTGTTTAAATGTCAATTACCTTGTTGGAATCGCTTGACTTAAGCAAGTTGATTGAAGTTTGAAAATCCTCAACAACCTTTTATTTCTCATCAAATGTGCTTCTGCAATATCTACCTCGTACTTTTTCACAAAGATAACCTGAAATCACAACAAAAAAAGAAGAGTAAATTAAATTAGTTACCTTGTTCGAGATCTAAGATTTGTGGAGCCGAAGTTCACGAGAGAAAAAGTTTCTTACTAAAAAATAAGTGATTTGTAGACTGACTCAAATTAAACATTTTCTGAGGGTGAATTTTTCTATCAAAATCAACAACCCACTAATATAAATCCCAATTCATATGAACTCATATTAGCATATTATATATACACGAAGGAAGACCATAAAGTCTTATAAATTTATACATTAAGTTTTATAAATTTATACATTAAGTTTTTGAAGGTTATGGACATGAAAGGAATTAGGAGTTATGAATAGTAGTTTGTAGAGAATTATATTATGCCATAGATTCTCTACATTTTGGTATTGCTTGTATACAAGAGATTTTCTCCTTATTAATAAAATTATTTACCTTATGAAAAAATTAAATTTTGTAAGCTCTCTCTTTTTATGTTCATTTTTTTTTATAACACAAACCTGTAGTCTCTTTTCTATTATTATAAAGCAACAGACTACTATGCTACCTGTAGACACATGAATTTTGTGGAATTAAAATTCATATAAAATTCGGATAAATTTCTAAATTGAAGAAATATCAAGCCCAAGCCAAGATCAAATTATTTGTCCAAAACATGGATTTAAAAAGTAAAGTCCAATTTCATTGGAGCTGATCTATTGAGTTGGTCTTCACATGACGAGCCCACTGTATTAGCCCAAGATCCGTGCCACCTATCAAATGACGTGGCGCTCCAAGTCAAGTCAAGGACCAGTCAAATAATGCCACGTGCATAAGTGTCGCAGCATGTCAAGTCAATAGAAGAACCAATCAAATGTCGCCAAGTGTTCAAATGACATGGTTCAACCAATCATATACAAACCCTAGCTAGCTATCTCCTGCAACTATAAATAGGGGTCTTCATAAAGCCAAAAGGGGGAAGAAAAATAGATAGAGAAGCTCTCATCCGCAAGTCTTCCGCATACTAAGAAGTCTTCGCTCCTAGTGGTGAGCCGCAAGTTTCCATACCTCTACGTTTGTGATTAAAGCTCGGCTCCGCATTCGTAGTGAAATCTCAACAACAAGTAATCCGTCCATTCAAGAACAAGCAAAGCCCTTGATTGACGACCGTATCGTGAGGAGAAGAATCAGAGGATTACATCTTTTTATTTAAGATTTCATAAAGATTGTAACCCCCGCACAAGTTCTTGAAATCAAATATTACTCTTTGTCGCTATTTTTCTTATCTTGATTATTATTTTCAGGAACGAAAGATTAGTTGTTACAAAGTTGGCACGCCCAGTGGGACCATCTTTACCTCTCATCTCTTCTCTCTAATAGTCGAACTTCAAAAACACTAAGATGGCTTCCAAGAAGGTCAACTCGAAATCCGCATCCGCAAAAACTACCGGATCCAAATTCTCTGTTGCTATTGAAAACATCCTAGATGTTACTGAGGGGAGCATCGGACCTATCACAAGGAACCAAGCCAAATTGCTAGGAGAACGAGCTTCGCAAGCACAGTCTGAATCTGCTGTCGTCTTTGGTTCTTCTTCAAAAGGCGTGAGATCTCCCGCAAACACCATAGAAAAGGGGGAGGATGTCGCCAAAATGGTAAAGAGGGTTCTTGCCCAACTTAGTTTATCTAAGTCCAAGAAATCCTTCACGCAAAGTTGATGATGATGTCTTAAGACTTCCGGATCTACTCCGCATAACATGTTCACATCATATGTTAGCGAAAATCCATGTTCTTCTCATCACCTCGCGATGGTGGTGCGGCAATGATGACTAATGCTTCAACCATAGAAGAACAACTTGAAAATTTGACGAAAGCAACAAAAGCCTATCAAAGTATGTTAAAGATCAAGATGCTAAAATCACCAAGTTAACAAATAAATCGAGAGCACGGTCAAGGAGAATCTACCCAAGCACTCCGGAAGCTTCATGAAACACAAGAGGAAGAAGAGTCCTCTGCAAAACAAGCGAAAACGATCAAGAAGGTCCAGTCCCCCCCCCCGAAGGTCCGATTCCCGCCGGCCGATTGGAGGACTTCTTCATGGAGGCTATCAAGGATAAATTTGAGCCCGCACCCAAATCTTCTCTTACATATGCAAAGCCTTGCGAAGGATTGATAAGTTGAAGATGCTGCAGTTATCAACCTCTAAGTTGCGACAATTCGATGGCAAGGGGAATGCGAAACAACACATAGCACACTTTGTTGAAACTTTTAATAATGTCTTTAACGAACGTATGCGATTACCTTGTGACATAATTTGTTCGATCCCTCAAAGGGAATGCCTTCGATTGGTACATAGACCTCGAACCTAGTTCCATTGATAGGTGGGAGTAACTAGAGCAAGAATTTCTTAGTCGCTACCAAAGACAAGGCGCGTTGTGAGCATGATGAGCTTTACAAATTCTTTCCGGACAAGGGTGAAAGTTATCGACTTCATCAATCGCCGGGAGGTTTTGCTTGAGCCTTAGCGCAAAGATCGCCTTAGTGAAACTTCTCGGGATCGAAATGTGCATCCGAAGGTATGTATTGGGGTCTTCGTTACATCTTGCAAGGAATAAGGCCCAAAACATTTGAAGAGTTGGCAACTCGTGCGCATGATATGGAATTAAGCATTGATACGAAGTGGAGATCAATTGTTGCATGTAGTGAGCTCTCACGAAGATGAAGATATAGAAGACTTCCATAGTGGAGGCAAGTTTGAATCCGAAGATGAAATAGAAGAGTCCATGTATGTTACGGGCGCTCAACGCAAAGAGCTAAATTGCAAGTTGAAACGGCTCCGTAACGCAAGAGCTAAGCTGCGAGGTGAAACGCTCTCGGCAAAGAGCCAAGCGCAGATTCGAAACGCTCCGTAACGCAAGAGCCTAGCGCGCAAGTTGAAATGCTCCTTAACGCAAGAGCCTAAGCGCAAGTTGAGAAACGGCTCCCCTCGCAAGAGCCTAAGCTGAGGATTGAAACGCTCCTCGACGAAGAGCCTAGCAGGTAAGTTGAAATGCTCCTCGATCGCATGAGCATAAATCGCAAGTTGAAATACTCCTTGACACAGAGTCGTATGTCACAAGCCTTCAAATTCAAAGGGCTAAATCCTCAAGTTGTAAAGCCCATCAAATTCGAGCTAAATCTACAGTCGTGAAGCTCTTTAAATTCAAGCTAAACCTTCAAGTTTCAAAGCTCTTCAAATTCTAGCTAAATGTTCAAGTCACTGAGTTGTTCAAATATGAGCCAAATCTTCAAGTTTTCGAGCTCCTCAAATTCAAGCCAAGGCTTCAAGTTTCAAAGCTCTTCAAATTCTAGCTAAATGTTCAAGTCATTGAGTTGTTCAAAGATGAGACCAAATCTTCCAAGTTTTGGAGCTCTTCGAAATACGAGCCAGTCTTTGAAGTTGCGAAGATCTTCAAATACGAGCCGAATATTCAAGTTGCAAAGCTCTTCAAATTTCAGCCGAATCTTCAAGTTGCAAAGCTCTTCAAATACGAGCCGAGTCTTCAAGTGGCGAAGATCTTCGAATACAAGCCAAATCTTCAAGTTGCAAAGCTCTCCAAATTTCAATAGAATCTTGAAGTTGCAAAGCTCTTCAAATTTGAGCCAAATCTTCAAGTTGCAAAGCTCTTCAAATTTGAGCCAAATCTTCAAGTTGCAAAGCTATTCAAATTTGAGCCAAATCTTCAAGTTGCAAAGCTATTCAAATTTGAGTTAAATTCTCAAGTTACAAAGCTCTTCAAAATCGAGCATAGTCTTGAAGCTGCAAAAGCTCCATGAAAACGAGCTAAATCTTCAAAGTTGAATAATCCTGGCCCACATGAGTTTAAACTATGTATGCCGCAATAAAAGAGAATGTCAGAACTACGAAATGACTTGATCCTCTTCACCGAGGTACTTAGGCGCTTAGAGTTTCATTCTAAGTTCTGTCGCACAAAAAAAAATCCTTCTTTTTTTGTTCTTTTTCGGAACTACGAAATGACTTGATCCTCTTCACCGAGGTACGTAGGCGCTTAGAGTATTATTCTAAGTTCCACATAAGTTTAATAAAAAGAAGGCATGACATGATGTGGTGACCAAAATTAATGTTGGGGGCATCACATTAATTCTTTCAAATACAAAGACATACATTGCAAAAGAAAAGAAACAAATTGCATCAAGCGTAAAAGATATTTTATTGCCTTCGGATCAATGGATTTTGGTACATCAATGATTAAAAAAAAAATGGGATGAAACTATATGTACATCATCCTATACAAAGAATTTATGGTGAAAGAATTGAAGCCAAGGATTGTGATCAACTTGTCTTAAGTGCCTTAATCAAGTGTGCGTTATTTCTTCAAATGGTGACGTCACTACAAAAACTTGTTGAAGTCGAATCTAACGTGCATTATGTCTCCATATTCCACATAGTTGTAGTTTGAGCTTCAAAGGATCAAGTGGTGCATAATTTGAAATCTCCAAGCTCAAGTTATGAATTTTATGGAACAAGTGCACGAAATGAAAAGAAAGCGATACGACGGACGCTCGGACCAAATTCAAGAAATAGCTAATCCGAAGGATTTGCCACGAAACATCCCTCCAATATCTAAATTTTTAGAGACAAGCATCTTATGATTTCATCGCTCCTACACCAAGAAATATTTGCGGAGATGCGCCATATGCTAGCTCACTTTGAGATGGAATACGGTCGATGTGAGATATGTCTCTAATGATGGAATACAGTCGATGTGTCATGTGTCTCCAATGATGAAATATTATCGATGGGCCACCAATGATGGAATATGGTCGATGTGTCTCCAATTACGGAATATGGTCATTCACTCTCCAAAAGATGTGTCGGCGATTACTCCACGCCTCCTTTCTTTCTCGAGTTAACAAGAGTGGACGCGCGCGAAGTAGTTCCTCGCCAATCAATACGCCACCTTTTGCATCTTAACGCCCGATATCGAGACATACGACTTCCTCATGAACCTGCAAAAATAAAGGGATTATGGTGATTGGAGATGACGGAGCCCACAGTGCTAACTACATGATGCTTCTAGGTTCTATATGGATTGACGCCCACAATGCTAATTGCACGAAGCTTCTTCATTCTATACGGATCGACCCCTACCGTCTTGCTAATCGCACGAGAGACTTCTTGGTTCCACATGAACCAACGCCAAGGGCACGACGCTCCAACCCAATATCATGACGCTTCAACTTTGCCGGCAAGTTCAATCTTCAACAACAACGAGAGAAGAGAGAAGCTCGCAACAAAGCACGTTTTGAAACGAGTCGTGATCATGAAGGTATGGAAATATGGACACCAAGTGGTTGTTTGCCAAATCCTCGTCAAGAAGTAGGGATGAACCGTGCGTTTGTTCGCAAAGCCTCAACCGGAAGAGAACGTGACAAGTGGAGCTATCTACGTCAAATGGATGTTCACGAAAAAAAAAAGGAGTACAAAATCAAAGGCAATAACAAAGCATGAAAATTTCACCACGAACGGTAAAAAAAAAAAAAAATGTTTTTGCCGATCCGGAATTCCTCAAAGTTATTCCATTGGTTGGGAAGTCTACTTGTCGCTTAACGAATCATGTCTGACTCATGGAATACACACATTATTAATGCTTTTGAAAAGAAGAATAGTTCCTTTAAATAGAGTTTTCAAGGCGGTGGCCATATCTTACGTGGCACTAAAGAATTCTAATTCAAGTAAGGGGCTAAATTGATTTCTGGGCAAAGAAAATTGAATTTGAACCACGATGGGAGTTGGGTTCAATGAAGATATAAAAGTTTGCTTGTCAAAGGAATGCCTATGTGGCTTAGCTTGTCCTACGTGAAATTGGTTTGGGCTTAGTCAAATATTTGCTTCTTCAAAGTCATTAGTATAGTGATCTCACTTGATGAAGAAGTGTAATCAAAGGCTAAATGTCTACTTTGAAACAAGGAGGACAATTGCACGTTTGTACCAAGACAAAAGCGAAAAAGAAAAAAAAAAGATATTGCCTGTATGGATACTTCAAACCTCGTCTTTAAATTCGGCAAGTATCTCTCTCCGACAAGTCTTGAAGCAGGGGGCATTTGTAGACACATGAATTTTGTGGAATTAAAATTCATATAAAATTCGGATAAATTTCTAAATTGAAGAAATATCAAGCCCAAGCGAAGATCAAATTATTTGTCCAAAACATGGATTTAAAGTAAAGTCCAATTTCATTGGGCTAGTCTATTGAGTTGGTCTTCACATGATGAGCCCACTGTATTAGCCCAAGATCCGTGCCACGTATCAAATGACGTGGCGCTCCAAGTCAAGTCAAGGACCAGTCAAATCATGCCACGTGCATAAGTGACACAGCATGTCAAGTCAATAGAAGAACCAATCAAATGTCGCCAAGTGTTCAAATGACATGGTTCAACCAATCATATACAAACCCTAGCTAGCTATCTCCTGCAACTATAAATAGGGGTCTTCATAAAGCCAAAAGGGGGAAGAAAAATAGATAGAGAAGCTCTCATCCGCAAGTCTTCCGCATACTAAGAAGTCTTCGCTCTAGTGGTGAGCCGCAAGTTTCCATACCTCTACGTTTGTGATTAAAGCTCGGCTCCACATTCGTAGTGAAATCTCAACAACAAGTAATCCGTCCTTTCAAGAACAAGCAAAGCCCTTGATTGACAACCATATCATGAGGAGAAGACTTAGAGGATTACATCTTTTTATTTAAGATTTCATAAAGATTATAACCCCCGCACAAGTTCTTGAAATCAAATATTACTCTTTGTCGCTATTTTTCTTGTCTTGATTATTATTTTCAGGAACGAAAGATTAGTTGTTACACTACCACAAGCTTTTACCATTTTGTTTGTCCTTTTTATCGTGTCCATTTTAACTTTAGAGTCCATTTCAAGAATGATATTATGAATATCATACGTTTGATTTTTAAGAAAGAAAAGGATGGTTTGGTCCAGTAAATAAGGATGCTCTGAATCTAAATTTTATAACATGCGACAGTAATGCAAGAATCATTCCACGTGATATCCAATCTACTATGGTTAAAAGTCTATTGAAATATATCACCTTAATATAAAAATATATTAATAATTCTAGTCATAGAATGATATTTGTCCGTACCTGGTCGCACATTTAGACATCCAAATTTTACAAGCAAAGAGTCCATGAATGGGGGTCAAAATACTTTTTGCCTATCATCAGTATTTTTGTCTTGATCTTCCAAAACCTGCAGATGTATAGTGCCAAAACATTTTCTAAAATCACATAATGTTTAACATAATTTCATTCTCTATAAGCTTCAGAAGTTGCAGTCATTCTCCATTTAGTCAAGATGCTCTTCCATTTAACATAATTTCATTCTCTATAAGCTTCAGAAATTGCAGTCATTCTCCATTTAGTCAAGATGCTCTTCCATTCTGCGTTTTGGTACCATGTCATGGGGATTGATGTTAATACTGTAAAGTTGATTTTATCTGGAATCACTAAGCAAAAGTAGGTAGAATCTTAAACTTAAATAATGGACACTCTGTAGTATTTCATTAACGCATTAACCATTCTTATCTGAGGCGCTAAGGCAGTGAGGAACCACTGAAAAACAACTACTGATTTAAAATTTTTCCATGAACTCCACTTTTATATGATGCAACCTTTCTGTTTTCAAGTTATAGAATATGTTATGCACAATTTCTTTATGAATCTAAAGTCAAAACAAAAGAATTAAGCTTTTTTATTAAGAGTCTTAAACCTCAATGACCCACTGTAGAAAAAGTCTACATGATTAGCATAATCCTGCAAAATTGAAATGAAAAATTGAAAGATTACCTTTGTTTCATCTAATTTTTTAATCCAGAAACATCATGGCAAGAAATATAACATAGGTTTCCTCCATTACGAAGCTATTGAGTTACCAGTTTCCACACTTCACTCCACTTTCTTTCCTGTGAATAAACCATTCAAAATTCCTTTCAGAACTGGATAGAAACGCATATCAAATAGACTAAAGAGATCAAAATATTGCTCATAATTATATTGACTGCTTGAGTTCAGCCATGTAGAAATCCTCCAGATATATTATTTTCTTCCTCTTGTCTTCCCATGGAAGTGATTTGAGACATATTGGAGCAATCCATTCAGCAGGCTATTTTTTTCTACTAAGAAGACAAAAGCTTAACTAAAACAAAGATGTATGTACAAATATAAAAACTTTTGTTTGCTAGAGATTTGATTTGGACTTTTTGAGTCAAAACTACAAAGATGAAGAATACAGAGAGGATGTAACAGATTTTTTGCAGCAAATATATGCATATGACCAAGTGCATTCTCCCCGAAAAGATGCTATCAAGATCAGCGATGGCAATCGCGAGGAAGAAGGGAAGTCGAGGGTCCTCTTCACGGTAAATGGAAAACCCAAATAATAAGGACGTGTGTTGTATCCTTGGGAAAAATAACCATGTCCACTACTAAAAACTCCTGTAATTGCTATTTAGTGGAGAAGTTAGTAACCATCTCCAAAACTGTAAGTATTAAATTTTAAACTTTCTATCTTTCCATTAATATTTAAAATCAGTATCAACCTATATTTAACAAAAAAAAAAAAAAAAAAACACCTATGTACAAAATTTTTGAAAAAGTTGGTGTTGTATTAGGTGTTAGTAACTTCCCAATTTAGTAAAATATTTCCTTTTAAAAATAGATAGTTAATTATTTTTAAATTCAAATTCAAAATAATAACTAATAACTAATTTTTAACGAATCTAACTAATTTTTGTCCTAAAATTATTCTCTTTTTAATAATATATAGATATAGATTATAGTGACCACTACCCACGTACGATGATACACTCTTTATTTTTTTTAAAAAAACTTATTGTCTTTATTTCGAATAGGAATGTTAATCATACTATAAAGTACAAAACATATCTTATACTTTCACTATTATATTATTTAATTTGCTTTCTCCGTCTATCTCAAGTTCAGGTAAATAGCAACTGAAGTAGAATTCTAATAATTACGCTGCAGGTCGAACCCCGTGCCTTTGGGCCAATTGCACATAATGCTCTATTTTTAATATTTTTGCAATTCTATGTAATTTCTTATTTACTTGTAATTTTATATTTCACTCAATGAGAATAATATTAACGATACGTTTACATCAAGAAAACAAACAAAAAATCAAAATACTTCATATTTTGTGATTCCCTTTTTTCAATTTCTGTTTTAAGTTTGCATTTTTGTCATACGAAGAGTATTTTTCAGAACCAATAATTTCAATTATGTAGTAGTAATTGCAAAAATTAAAAACTTGAAATCATACAATTTGAACAACAAAGGAAATTAGTTATATTGTGTATCTGCTGAATGAACACGACAACCTTTTCAATTATATGTTACTAAGTTAAACATATTAATTTTTTGGTAACTTGTTTAAAATGTCTCGATTGATACATATAAGCTAACATTTTATAACTTTTTGTGCACTAAATTTCAAGGAAAATAAATCAATAATCATATAGAGTATATGATGCACAAAATTAAGCCCAAAGAATTTTTATAACTGAAGTGAAAATAAAATACGGACAAAGGCTAACACTTGAATACTCTAATTCTTTACTTTAATTATACAATGAATTAGTTGTCAAGCACACAACAGTGAAGAGAAATGAAATTGTTAAGCAAAATAAGATATGAGGTCCAGTGCAAGAAAATCCAAATAAATGCAGGGAAAAGTAAATGGGGCCCACGGTGTACAAAAGCTAAGTAAAGCTTTTGGCTAACACATGAAATAAATAGAACATGGAGTGGTTTTTATCCATGGGTGCAAAAGTGCATCTATACAGCAATCCAATACAACACATGTATATTTTTCTTCTAAATTTTTCAAGTTATTCACTTGAAGCTAAAATTTAACACAGACTTTTTCAAAAATACTTTAGTAGCAAGACATAAGAGCATTAAGAAATGTTTTAGTAGCGTTCATCACTTTATAGAAATAACGTTCGCTTCTAGCATTCTTGGGCAAACTTAATTATTTATCTTTCTTAGGCGTTTATTATCTTGTTGTAATTAAGCTCATTATCTTTATTTTATTAAATCTTTATTACTTATTAAGCCAATATCATTGTATTATCATTGTTATTTTATTATTCACAGGGTATTATATGATAATCATTTATCTGTTTAATTTTAATAATTATCTTACCTTTTTCTTCTTCTATAATTAAAATAATAATGTTTACTAACTGTGAATTTGAAATATATTATGTACTTGGTATCTGACGTCATTTATTTTTATCAGTCTTAATAAATATTTGTCTTTTATATGAGATAATATTTTAACACAGCTTTGCATATAGTTAGTTAAAATAGGTCTTTTATACAAATTTAGAGAAATACGAAAATAACACGAAAATACGTTTAGCCGTCTTGCTCCAGTCAATTCAACATTTTTTGGACCGACCCGCTTATCATTTTAATTCACCTAGCCCGTACGTTAAATCAACCGGCCAGCTACCATTTTTGATCAAACCTAGTCCATGAGTGCTTTGAACGTGTGGCCATTACCTCAAATGAACTACGGGTTCTTAACACCCCTCCCTACAAGCGCCGCACCCACTCTTTCTCTTTCCCTTCCCTTTCCTTCGTCTCTCTACTCTCGGCAATCGATTAACGGAACCCGCTTTCGTTCCGCGAGGCAGGTAAATGGTGATTTAGGGAAAAGAATTTAATGCTCGACAATTAGTGAAGAGTTTGTCTCCTTTCTCCCCTCTTGTTCTTTACGATCGACGTTTTAATGAACCGTCCATTTATGGAATTAAAATCAAGTTGTATAGCTTTCATTTTTCAAAATCACCTGAATTCATTGTTTGTCCCTTTATCTGGTATTGATCAAGATAGTCAAAGGCTATAAAAATCCTAACGTTGAATAAGAAAAAATGAATGATTTTTCAAAATTTCACTTTAGGCAAACCACTGTCTGTTCTTTATAAATAATCATTTCCAGGCATTAAATGGGGGTCTTTTTTAGTAAGACCCCCCCCCCCTTGCTTTAAAAGAATAAATAAAAATTATTAGAAGTTTGAAACCGGGAAAATTCCTATGAAAACAAGTTCATGATGTAATCCACTACAAACTTTGGGTTTCAATTATTGAGCCTATCGTCAAAAATTATATACTAAATCCGTTCTGTTTTCTGCTTTGTTATTTGTTCGAATTTGAATGCCGAGAGTCTGGGGTTTATCTTGTCCGAGGTCCGTAGACCAAGCCTCACTTCGCTGCACCCGAAGAAGGTAATTTCCGCTTCCCCTTTACTTTTCTGTTTTATATGTGTTTTATTAATCGCTATGTAGGTTTTAAAATATGCTGATTGATTAGATTAGTTCGTTTAATGGATGATCCTGGCCCGTATGTTGATATTAATTAGGACTATTCAGGTTTGTATGATGGATTAATTATCGAGCTTGGCTCGCTTTATGTAATTATATGTATTAGGTATGATAACTTGGCTTTATGTTCACTCAATATGAAATAATCATGCTAGTCAGCGGTTACAGATTGTTGTATAAATCGGGGTAATTTGGGAGTAAGATATTCGAACTTGTTTAAGTACCAAGTTGTTAGGTCAGCATGATTAGTACCGAATCCGTGACTGATTTCTCGTTTTGCTCGATTATGTTAATGAAGAACATCTCTATAAGTTTGTTTAATGTGGTTTAATAATGGCATAGTAATAAAGGGTCGAATTTCTAACAATGAGAAAGCATACAGCTTTTGTATTACGATAGGAATGATCGTTTGTCGTTAAGATGATTGAATCTGGTTTGTTGTTACCTTGAAGAAGGTTAAATCTGGCCTGGTTTGTTTAACCTCTTGAAATAGATATTGTGATCATGAGCATGAGCCTTAAAGATTCATTGTTGTTTTCGTGGAAACATCTTCACAAGTCCCAAGGGATTTTCTTCTTTTACTCACTCGTCCATTTTATCTCGTTTCATATGTTTTAGCTTCTAATAGCTCTCGTTTGGGCTTGAATATTTTCTCTAAGTGTCCTTTTATTGGCGCTAATTCAAGCTATATACTTGGTTTTTCTATTTAGGTCTTAGCTCTTTATTATATGCTAATCCTTTTCTTTTCATCTTTGCATGACCATCGCATACGAGTCCGAGGGACTTGTCTCTCTTTTCGTGACATTCGGTGTTGGGTCAAGGCCCAACATTACCTCTCTCGGGTCAATCTACATGTCGGGTACAGCGGAATATTCTGGGCTAAGCCCGCATGCCAGCCAGGGCCTAACCTGTAGCAATATTCTTTGGGCTTCTAAGCCCAACAAAATAAATCCAATGATCTAAAACGGGTCGACCCATTTGATATTATTTGCCCTCTCTTTATTCTATTGTGTGCCTTTAATTCAGACATGCAACTAACCTTTTACTTTGTTTTGTTTACTTAACTTAGATGAATTCTAGAAAATTAGCGGGTTAGTTTAGTATAATGGGTAATTAATTAAAAATTGAAATAGTAGTTTACTCCGTAGGCTTCATTTTTTATTTATTTACATTATCTATAATATCTACCCTAAATTATTTACATTATCTACAATATTTATCTTAAAAATTATTTACATCACTCGTAATATTTGCAATTACTAGAATCATTAATTTCTAATAATAAGGACATGTGTCTTGAACTAGAGGATTACTTTCCATTTCTTTACCGCCTTAGAGATTTAACGTACCATGGATGTAAAATATATGAATTTAGGAATTGTAAGTTGATTTAATTACACAAGCATTCTAATTAAGCATAGTCAATAAAATTAATAAAGGAAATTCACATTAGCTACGTTTGTATTTTTGTTCATAATCCTAAATCACAAGAATCAATAAAAATCTCGTCACTTGAGATATCTTAAACATGTATCAAGACACGGCATAAGTCCACACTTTCTTCTACTTACATATTTTATAAATCTTATTTTTGAATAGTATTTTCAGTTAAAGCCTTAGCAATATTTATAAGCTTTATTTTAAATGGCATTTGAAGTTTCCTTTTGATGCAAGATTAATATATTTGGTACAAGCCTTATTCTAAATAGCATTTTAAAGCCTTAGCAATATTTATGAAATATTATTTAAATAGCATCATTATATTCTTTCTTTAAAATCTTAATAACCTTTATAAGTCTTATTAGCCTTTAAAGTTCTTTTCATAAATTATTATTTTCGTTAAGTTTTATTTCAGCCTAATATTATTTTCCCTCTTTTAAACTTTTTAGTGATATTATAAGCTATTTTTAAAATTTAAGCACTATATTTAATCTAAATTAATTAACCTAAGTTTAAAAAAACCGTAGTTAATCGGATCTGAGAGGGATGCCTAACCCCTTCTCTTTAGGATAATTGAACCCTTACCTAGAATTGAACTCAAGCAGACCATTAACGGGTTTAGTTAGCTTTACCTTAGTTAATAAATTAGGTGCCCTAATTCACCTCAAAATCAATTAGGTGGCGACTCCTTAAAACGAAGCAATTTAGGAATCTCCAATATGTTGTACCTAATTTAGCCCGTTTAAATGGGGTATAACAAGAAATTCTATAATATAAAAAGTGAATGATGTTTTGAATAGTTTAAAAAATTGTTAAGCAGAAAAATGTTGAAGTGCTAGGAAATATAAAATATCAAGATTTAATGGAAGAAATGCCAAGTGTTGTGTGTTAGCGTTGTATGATATTCCCTCCTGCTCACTTTACTTGTTATTCAAAATAGATTTTCAATTTTACTTTGTCATTTTTAGCATATAAGACAAAACATTTCTTTTTTTCATTTACCCATAGTATTAATTACTCACTTCAAATCATTTTTCAAATCAAATAAAAATATACACCAATTAATATGGGTAGATTAGTAAATTATGTACTTCATTTATTATTTCCTAAGAGGCGTGCAAAGTCAAAAGTAGACAAGTAAAAGTGAACAGAGGGAGTAATTGTAAAAACACCACTTAATATCGAATTGAGGGAGTATTGTATAAATATTTCTAATATTGGTAGATTATTTATATTGCAAAATACTTAACTATAAATCAATTTGATTATGTCCAATAGAATTTTCGTATAATATGTATGGTAACTATTAATGTCACTTGAGGTTCTTTTGGAAAAAAAACTCCATTGGAAGAAAAATTCAATTAATATTACGGCTAAAAATTAAAAGCCCCATAAGATAATTTATTACAAAACCAAATGTACTAAAAGCTAAGATTGGTCATTGTGCAACAGTAAGAGAAAAGAATTGCATGTTTGGTTGAGTCCGCGACTTTTGTAGCACAAAAAATAAAAAGTTGAACCAAACTAGCACAAAGAAAAACATTAGTAGGGTTTCACGCATTAAAATTAGTGCTATGAGTACCAAACTCAGCAAAATGCAATCTCATTTTCACGCACGAATTTAGTTGCATTTAACGTCAACAAAAGTCGACCTCCTTCCCACCGTTGCACCCAACCTTAACCCCACCACGTAACCCCGCCATTATCGCCGTTTCGTTGGTCCCCAACCCCCCTAAAAAATGCTATTTTCGTGTTGTTTTTCAATCCAAAACTCAATATTCTTTAGATATCAAAAATGTTTTTAAGTTGGGGTTTTGGAAGTACGGGTT